>NW_028300808.1:2203402-2312190 GCF_049724085.1 Artemia sp. Qi Xiang Cuo
CTCTCAATGTTTAAAATGTATGGTGAGTTCAAAAACGTACAACTTCACGCATAACGACTAAAAAGAATACAGTAGAGTAAACCATACATTTCTGTTTCATGAATTTTCACATGTGTGGGTGAAGGATCCAAGGTTCAATCAGTGAAACCCCTGATATCCAGTCAAGGGCATAGCTAAGGGACGAGGGGTGTCTTAAGATGGGGAAGGGGAAGGGGAAGTTCCAAGGTTTTGGCGCTGCGTGCTGACACCTTTGAAAACTTACTTATTTACCTTGGAAATTTAGATTTTGTGTCCGCATTTGTCGGCATACTAGACAATTTTGCCTCAACATTCTTTAAATCCCTCCTCCAAACTTAAAACCCTAGCTGCATCCCTGTATACAGTGCGCCTAGTATGGATTCGTTAGTAAGATACCATATCATACAAATTTAACGTAAAGTTTTCCCAAAAAATGTGAATTATTAAAATACAGATTCCCGCAACTGAAAATTGGGTTTCGAGTAATCAATTTCAATAAATATTTCACACTTCTTTCAATCCGATTTTCGCGTATATATGTTTATGTAACTAATCTGGCTTTTACTGTCCAGGCTTGAATAGTTTAACTATCCAGGTGAGAACTTTATTTGGTTTAATTGTTTTTCTAAATCTTTTCTAAATAAATATTTTTTCCATTATTTGGAATCCAGAGTGAATTGTTTAGGCTGTTCTTTGGTGTGTTATAGACCAGGGAGAAACATCTGAGTATGAATATGGGTAAAAAATTGGTGGGTTAAAGTTCAGGTAAGGTATTTTTCGGAGGGGAATTAATCGGTAAATTATATCTGTACCTTGTCGGTAAGATACCAATATATCGGTATTGGTATCTGACCCCAAAAATCCATATTGACCAGGCCCTAGTATTACTAGCTCACAACTATCATCCACAATAAAGATGGTAAAGCTATGTTATCATAACTTATCTTCCTATTCATTAGGGTAAGCAAAATCAGTGATCGTAACGTAAGTGAGGAGGAAAGTATATGGGTAAGTTTGACAACTAACCATCTGGCTCAGCAAACACAGGAAGGATTTACCAGTCTTCGGGGATTCTAGAGAAAGAAGGGCAAGTACAGTAATGACTAGTCAGTAGTGAAATCATTCTTACTTGCCAATATACGTTCTTGAATTCCATCGGACTTGAAGACCTAGCCATTTTCTAAGTCCTTATTCTGCTTCGTAACTAAGAAATAAATAAGAAAGTATATAACGCGTTAGCAAATTATAATTTTATTTCTATCTTCACTGATGTCAACAGCAAGCCAAATTACTTCTTGGAAATAAATTTTTATAATCATGTTCAACAATTGCAACGTTTCTTGTAGATTTCGAAATATTTAATATTTGTAACTTTTTATGGCAGAAAATAAAACACAATATTAAAAAGATAACGTTATCGTAAATTTATTGTACTTATTTTATTTTATGCTTCCAATATGATACTTACTTATTTACAGCCTAAACTTAAACTCTATGGAAAAACGAAATCTTAGAGTCCGAATATAGAAGGACGGAGGAACAGAAAAACAAATAATTTTCCACATTGCAGTTTATTTAAAAACGAATTGTGCATTAAACTCTTTGCAGAATTTCAGAAAAAAAGCTTTAAGCCATTTCTGGTTTCTGAAACCCCTCTTTCTCGTTTCAGTTTTTTGTCAAACCTCAGCTGTTAATCAAAGAATAGCTCTGAAAAATCACACTACAAAAAATAAAAATAAAGAAATATATCTTATTTCACCCACATGTTCACATGAAGTCATTTTGGAAACAGTAGGCTATCAGTGGAAAACGGAATGGACAAATCTGTCTGAACAACAAAAACCTACCAACTTATGCGACCATTTTTGGAAACTAGGCTTATGAAAACTAAACCATTTTTGTATATTAATTAAAAAAAAACTTTCCGAAAAATATGTTTTTCAAAGAAATTTAAAGGTCATTTTAAACTTAAGCTCAACATATACAAATACCTTTTAAAATTCAAACTCAAAACGACCAGAAATTACTATTAAAGAATAAATGAAACTGAATACTGTAAAATACTGTAGAATACTGTAGGCATTGATGACTTTATGATTGTCAAAGTCCCAAGCCCAATCATCAACGCTAACATTTTCAATTTTGACACGTTTTGATTCTCGGTTTACAGGTTGATTTTAATTGACTCGCTGCTCTTCATTTTCATTTTTGACACGTTTTTAGATTTTTATTACTTCGAAGAATTTAGCAATGGAGTTTGGTTTAGCTGATCGTAGTAGTATTGTCGCAATTGATGGTCCAGGTTGTCAAATTTCATATCAGGTGTTGGTTCCAAAGAATAATCATTAATAGTAACTGCAACTGCAAATTTTCGTATTTTGGGCCTTCAAACAGAGGGCCCAATCTTATTATTGCTATGCATGACATCATTTAAGAAAATACTTATATGATGTTATAAGAAATGCTTATATGATGTACTCACATAGTATATGACGTCATTTGCAAAAACCGAAATTCAGGCTCTAAACGATTTTTCTCAGACTTCTGACCTGTCTAGATAGTTTTTTATGCGAGAATATCCCAAGATACCAATTTTTCCGAAAAAATTTGGAGCTGTTTTCGAGAAATAAAATACATACATACATACATACATACACAATTATTACTCACATATAAAAATAGTATATATATATATATATATATATATATATATATATATATATATATAGATAGAGAGAGAGAGAGAGAGAGAGAGAGAGAGAGAGAGAGAGAGAGAGAGAGAGAGAGAGAGAGAGAGAGAGAGAGAGAGATAGAAAGAGAGAGAGAGAAAGAAAGGGAGAGAGAGAGAGAGAGAGAGGGAAAGAGAGAGACAGACAGACAGACAGACAGACAGACAAACAGACAGACAGACAGACATACAGACAGACAGACAGATATACAGAGACAGAAAGAGAGGGATAGAGTTGCTTTTAGATATTTTGGGTTAAGTTTTTGATGTATAAGTTTAAGACAGGTTTTTTTTACAAATCAATATTGTTATTAGTGTACATATTTTTTTATACTGCTGTTTGATTTAAGTTATTAAAAGGGGTCATATAAGGTTTTATATAAGGCGTTGTCGTAGAAACTTCAAAACAGGCACATTCGATTGGAAATTCAAAGGGCTAGTGTCCTTTTTAATAGTCGAAACTGATTGGAGGGCAACTAGCCCCCCCCCCATGCCCAGCAGTTCCCCAAACACAGCCTATCAAAATTTTGAGAGAGCCATTATGTTCAGCGTAGTTTATTTGCAAATAGAAAATATTTTTTTGAGGAGAAAACTCCCCACAACACTCAGGGCCAGGGGTTTAAGTTATGCCCTGTGGGCCTATAAGGTTTTTTTAAAAGGCGTAGTCTTAGAAACTTCACAGAAGGCACATTCGATTTGTAATTAAAAGGGCTAGTTCCCTTTTTACTTGTCTACATTAATGGGAGGGTAACTAGCCCCCCCCCACGCCCATCCGTCCCCCAAACACATCCAATTAAAAATTTTAATAAAGCCATTTTGTTCAGCGTAGTTGATTTGCAGATAGAAAATATGTTTTTGAGGAGGACACTCCCTGACAAACCCTTTAGACAAGGGTTTTAAGTTATACCCTGGGGGCATATAAGGTTTTTATAGAAGGCGTTGTCGTAAAAACTTCAAAAAAGAATAATTCGATCGGAAATTCAAAGGGGGGGGCCATTTTTAATTTTTGAAATTGATTGGTGGTAAACTACCCCCCCCCCTCTCGCGCCCACCTTTTCCCCAAACACATTCAATCAAAATGTTGAGACATTTATTTCATTAAACGTAGTTTTAACTTCTAGCAATTAGGTCTTTGAGGATGACAACTCCCCCAGAGCCCTCAGAGCAAGGGTTGTAAGTTATGCTCTGGGGGCATATAAGATTTTGTACAGACAATGTTATCATAGAAACTTCAGAAAGGGCTCATTCGATTAGAAATTTAAATGACTAGTTCTGTTTTTAATAGTCGAAAGTGATTCTAAGGCAACTGACACCCCTTCCACGCCCACCATTTCCCCAAATACATCCAATCGAAATTTTGATAGAGCCATTTTGTTCAACATAGTTGAAAGTTCTGGAAATTATATAATGAGCAGGACACTCCCACCGCAGTCTTCAGGGGCAAGGCTTATAAGTTTTTCCCTGGGAGCATATATGGTTCTTATGGAAGGAATGCTCGTATAAACTTCAGAGAAGGCTCATTTGATTGGAAATTGAAAGCTTTAGTTAACTTTTTAAGCGTTGAAAGATATTGGAGTGCAACCAGATTCCCCCCCCCCCCAAACCCTTTTTTCCCTAATGCATCCAATAAAAATTTTAAGATTGCTATTTTGTTGAAACTAGTTCAAAGATCATATAAAAAAAATTCTGGTGTTGTCACAACCCACCAGGGTCCGGGGCCAGCCGTTGTAAGTTAGGCCCTGGGGGTATATATGGGTCTGATGAAAGGGATGCTCATATTAACTTCAAACAAGGATCATTTGATTGGAAATTGAAAGTTCTAGTTTACTTTTTAAGAGTCAAAAGAGATTGGAGGGCACCTAGCCCCCTTCCTCTCCACGACCTTTTTTCCTCAAACCCATCCGATAAGAACTTTGAGATAGATTTTTTTTAAATAGTTCAAAGACTTCCCCCTCCCCCTCTCCGACGGGAGTCTCGCTATTGTTCTTCTTTTTGCAACCAACGATACACCCCCCCCCCGACGTTAATAAGGTAATGTTTTTTATTTGAATAAAATTTAAATTTTAAATAAATTTAGAAGTGACGTTAAGACAAATAAAAGTTCACTAATAAGAACTAGATAAAGAATTTTCTATCCAATTACTCCCAGAAATTCTCTCAAACTGAAAATGCTAAAATACTAAAAATTACAGCCATACTTAAAATAAAATTAAAATATATACTTTGAGAAAAATGCTAAATTATTGTGGCACAAGAAATCCGAAAAATGGTCTAATCAAAACGATCCTGTTCCTTCTGAATCAATAAATGAAATAGCCTAACTACTATCTATTGAAGCTATTTTTTAGATCCATTCATTTCTGCGTGAAAAAATGAAGTTTGATTTATCAGAGGCATGTAATTAAGTTGTCTATAGCAAAGCCCATAAGTCTTCAATGTTTTATCATCATTAATTTATAAAAACCTTGCATAAAAATAAGTTTTCTAAGAATAGTAAAGAGCCATATTGAACTCAGGATCAACAGAAATTAAATCCTATTATAGTTAAAACTAAAAAAGACCAGAAATTATGGTTAAAGAATAAAAGAAACCCCGAACGAACAAAAATTAAAATTAACTATCTTACAAACATAAAGATAACCGGGGCAAACATAAATGAAGGAAGAAATCTTATATAGCTTCAATATTTTTTTTATTATTTTGTCCTCAGAGGTGCCTTATATGCAAGGGTTAAAAATACCATTTTGTTAAAAATGGTTCAAAGGTTAAATAAACAAAACTTTGGTGTCGGCAAAACACTCCAGGGCCCGGAGACAGGAAGGGATTATCGTATAAACTTCAGAAAGGGTTCGTTTGATTGGAAATTGGAAGTTCTAGTCCAGCTTTTAAGAGTCAAAAGTGATCAAAGGGCAACTAACCACCCCCACAACCTTTTTCCACAAAATACATCAGATAAAATGTTGAGGTAGCCATTTTGCTAAAAGAAAAAAAGTTCAAAGGTCAGATAACGAAAACTCTGGGGTCGACACATGTCGTAAAAACATAATATTTGTAATATAATTCTTTCTTTTTATAACTAATTAATCATTAGTTATAAAATTATATATACTAATTAATCATAAGTTATACCCGGGGGGCATATATAGCCGTTTTGGAAGGAATTCTCGTATAAACTTCAGAGAGGGCTCATTTGATTGGAAATTGGAAGTTCTAGCTCAGTTTTTAAGAGTCAAACGTGATCGAAGGGCAACAATTCCCTCCCTCACGCCCTTTTTCCCCAAATGCATCAGATAAAAAATTTTGAGGTAGCCATTTTGTTAAAAAAAAAAAAATCAAAGATCACATAACAAAAACTCCGGGGTCGACACATGTTGTACAAACATAATATGTGTAATATAATTCGTTTCATAACTAATTAATCATTGAAAAAAAGGTTATTTAAAATCAATGAATCAATTCAAATGTAGAGCATTGACCTATGACAATCTGTTCAGAAAATATTGATAAAGTAGTCAATGAAAAACATTCACGCCAAACCTTATTTCATTTCAGACGGATGGATAAACCCATCCGATAAAAATTTGAGGTGACCATTTTGTTAAAAATAGTTCAATCATCAGATATTAAAACTTTAGGGTCGCCCCCCCCCCGCAGGAACCAGAGACAGGCGTTGAAAGTTATACTCTGGGGATATATATGGTTCTTATAGAAGGGATACTCGTATAAACTTCAGAGAGGGCTCTTTTGACTGAAAATAGAAAGTTCTAGTTCACTTTTAAAGATTCAAAAGAGACCGAAGCTTAATTAGTCCCCAGACGTCCTTTTCCCCCAAACCCATCCGATAAAAATTTTGAGATAGCAATTTTATTAAAAATAGTTCAAACAGATAATAAAAACTCCAAGGTTCACACAAACCCATTTTTCACATTGATATTATTACTTTGATACCAGTTTTGATACTTTGATTAATATTTGATTATTTTTTTTTAAGTTTGATTTTGAAATAAGGAATATTTAAAAGCTTGAAATTTTTTTTAATAAAATATAACAAAAATTAATTGAAAAAAATTACCTAAAACTAATTTTTTAAAATAAAATTAAAGGCAATTTTAAACTTAAGCTCAACAGATACAAATACATTTTAAAATTTAAACTTAAAACGACCAGACTGTGTTTGCTTTTTCGGAATAGTATAATTATCCAAAAAAAACTATCGTATCCTCAATAAGAGGGGAGCTTTTGCCCCCTTAGGCTTCACTCAGGTTTTTGCCCCCTCTACGCTTGTCTTATATATATATATATATATATATATATATATATATATATATATATATATATATATATATATATATATATATATATATATATATGTATATCTGTTGTATATGTCTTTGTATTTGTTGAGCTTCAGTTTAAAATGGCCATTACTTTTCTTTGAAAAACTTATTTTTCGGAAAGTTTTTGTAATTAATTTTTGTTTTTTTTTTATTGAAAAATTTCAATTTTTTTAAATATTCCTTATTTCAAAATCAAACTTAAAAAAAAATAATCAAATATTCATCAAAGTATCAAAACTGGTATCAAAGTAATAATATCAATGTGAAAAATGGGTTTGTGTCAACCTTGGAGTTTTTATTATCTGTTTGAACTATTTTTAATAAAATTGCTATCTCAAAATTTTTATCGGATGGGTCTGGGGAAAAAGGACGTGTGGGGACTAATTAAGCTTCGATCTCTTTTGAATCTTTAAAAGTGAACTAGAACTTTCAATTTTTAGTCAAATGAGCCCTCTCTGAAGTTTATACGAGTATCCCCTCTATAAGAACCATATATATCCCCAGAGTATAACTTTCAACGCCTGTCCCTGGTTCCTGGGGGTTGGTGTCGACCCTAAGGTTTTAATATCTGATGATTGAACTATTTTTAACAAAATGGTCACCTCAAACTTTTATCGGATGGGTAATCCATCTGTCTGAAACGAAATAAGGTTTGGCGTGAATGTTTTTCATTGACTACTTTTTCCATATTTTCTGAACAAATTTTCATAGGTCAATGCTCTACATTTGTACTGATTCATTGATTTTAAATAACCTATTTTTTTTCAAATGATTAATTAGTTATGAAACGAATTATATTACACATATTATGTTTGTACAACATGTGTCGACCCCGGAGTTTTTGTTATCTGACCCTTGATTTTTTTTTTTACAAAATGGCTACCTCGAAATTTACATCTGATATATTTTCGGGAAAAAGGGCGTGAGGGAGGGAATAGTTGCCCTTCGATCCCTTTTGACTCTTAAAAACTGATCTAGAAATTCCAATTTCTAATCATATGAGCCCTCTCTGTAGTTTATTCAAGAATTCCTTCCAAAACAGCTATATATGCCCCCTGGGTATACCTTATGATTAATTAGTATATATAATTATTATAACTAATGATTAATTAGTTATAAAACGAATTATATTACACATAAAGAAAGAATAATGAGCAAATTTGGGGTTTTTATTGGCCAAATGAAGATACTGACAAAACAAAGCGAATATTTCGAGAGGACAAACGCCTCTCCTCTTCAGTGCGAAACGAAACGATGTATCAATAAAAGCCAAAAATTAAAACCAACTACCTAACAACCATAAAAGAGAGTTATTCGCCAATATCCATGATTTGCACAAAATCCAAAAACACATGAACTGCCATCGACTGATACTATCGAGCAAATGATAAATGAAAGGAATCAATTCATTCACTCGAAAAAAAAAAACGAAACACCAATTAAATAAGTTGGAAAACTATGTCATTTGATTTCGGATTTTAATTAAGGCATTTCTTGCAGACACCCTTTGAGACCTAAGGGGTTGTTCACGTGTGTGATTAGATGACTGGGAAAGTGGTTCAAGGTTTATTTCAGGGATTACTAACGTATCGGCTTCTCTTTTGAGAAAACCGAAATATGACTCGTTTATTCTTAAATCACCGGAATCTCTGTTTTAAGCTAGACCTAAATGTTGGTATTTATAAATTTCAACAGCTTCTCTGTAGTGCTGGACAATACCTTTATCATGCGAAATAAGACTAGCTTGACTAAACAAAATAGTATGGTCTGGTTTTTCAAAAATGTGCTCTGCAAGGGCAGAGTCAAAATTTTCTGGTTTTTTCCGCTTTTTAAGTGTATTATTAATTGAACTAGAATGCTGGGTTAATCTATCTGTTAGTCGCTGATTTGTTCTTCCGATATACCAAAGACCACACGAACAAGGAATTCTGTAGACACCGGAGTTTTCACCTATCGGTATAGGGTCTTTACCTTGATAAATTTGGGACCTGATAGTTTTTCTGGGTCTATAATAAGTGTAAATGTTATTTTTCCTTAGATTTTTTGAAATGTGGTCTGAAATCCCTTTAATGTATGGGAGGCCAAGATAAACTGAATTTTCCCTTTGATTTGTGTTTTCTTTGGAACTATCTGATAATCTTATAATGCGTTTTGTAATTACAGAATCTATTAAACTAATTGGATAACCATTCCCAAATGAAATATCTCTAAGATGGTTGAGTTCTAAATCCAAGAAACGTGTTGAACAGACTGTCAATGCTCTATCAACTAGAGAAGTGACAACTCCTCTTTTCACAGCAGGAGAATGATTGGAGGAATAACTTAAGTAACGGTCATTATGTGTGGGTTTTCTATATACACTAAACTCGAAACACGAATCTTTTCGGTGCACCAGAACATTTAAGAAAAGAAGACGCCTCTCAATCTCTGATTCCCGAGTAAATTTCAGTTTTGGATCAAAGGAATTGAGCAAGTGAAGAAAAGAACCTAGAGACTCGTCACCATACTTCCATAAATAAAATATGTCATCTTTAAAACGAACCCAAAATTCAGGTTTACAAGAACTTTGCAAAATAGCCCTTTCTTCAAGGTCTTCCATGAAAATATCAGCCTGTATTGGAGAAAGGGGGGCACCCATGGAGAGCCCATATTTCTGTCTATAAAAAATGCCTCTGTAATGCTGATTTTCATCAAATTAAGGCTATTGCTGAAAATTCTTTTCAGCATGATTTTAGGATTTCTAGACAAAGACTTTCTGAGAAATTACACCGTTTAAAGTTGGAAAAACTCTCTATTAATCCACCTTTTGTCCCAAATGCGTTTCCTGGTCCTGCTGTGATAAATCTCAGCTCCACGCCCCTTACAACAGAGAAAAATCAGGTTCTATCGAAAGGATTGAAATTTTCGATAACCCCTTCGAAAATACCTTATAGTGAAATTATCGCGAACACAGAGGGTGCTTTTCATGACTCTCGTGCGGATATTGGAGAGATTGCTGGGGTTAGAGCACAATTTGTTGAAACTTTGTTGGATTCGCCTTCTATTAATAATCGAAATTTAAAAAAATTTAGTAAAAATGAACACTTGGTCTTACACGCATTAAAAAAAGATCATTCCAGGATTATTACGAAAGCCGATAAAGGCAATACTATTTTTGTATTAGATTCAGATGATTACGACAAAAAAATCAGAGAAATTTTAAATGATTCTAACACATATGAACAATTAGTTACCGATCCCACAGAAAAATTTGTACAGGAAGTCCGTAAAGAGCTTTCTTATCTAAAAGGAAAAGGTGAAATTACAGATCAGTTGTACAAAAGGTTTTACCCACGCGGATGCACGTCCCCTCGCTTTTATGGTCTTCCTAAAGTTCATAAGCCCGGTAATCCACTTCGACCCATTGTTTCTTCTTTTAATTCTCCTACAGCAAAAATAGGAAAATTCTTATGAGTGATATTTCGCCCACTAATTCAGGCTCAAAAATCCTATATTAAAAATTCCTCTGATTTTGTTTCAAAGTTAAAGCAATTTTCGGTTAAACAAAATACAATAATTGGCAGTTTTGATGCAGATTCAATGTATACCAATTGTGATCCTCAAAAGGCCGAACTGTTTTTGGAGCAAAAACTTAATTCTAACCCATCTATATCAGAAAATTCTACTCTTTCGAAACAGACACTTCTTTCGCTTACAGCCCTTTGTAACAAAACTTTTTTTTATTTCCATTACAGAGGCATTTTTAATAGACAGAAATATGGGCTCTCCACGGGTGCCCCCCTTTCTCCAATACAGGCTGATATTTTCATGGAAGACCTTGAAGAAATGGCTATTTTGCAAAGTTCTTGTAAACCTGAATTTTGGGTTCGTTTTAAAGATGACATTTTTTATTTATGGGTGCATGGTGACGAGTCTCTGGATTCTTTTCTTCACTTGCTCAACTCCTTGGATCCAAAACTGAAATTTACTCAGGAATCAGAGATAGAGAGGCGTCTTCCTTTCTTAGATGTTCTGGTGCACCGAAATGATTCATGTTTCGAGTTTAGTGTATATAGAAAACCCACACATAATGAACGTTACTTAAGTTATTCCTCCAATCAGTCTCCTGCTGTGAAAAGAGGAGTTGTCACTTCTCTAGTTGATAGAGCATTGACAGTCTGTTCAACACGTTTCTTGGATTTAGAACTCAACCATCTTAGAGATATTTTATTTGGGAATGGTTATCCAATTAGTTTAATAAATTCTGTAATTACAAAACGCATTATAAGATTATCAGATAGTTCCAAAGAAAACACAAATCAAAGGGAAAATTCAGTTTATTTTGGCCTCACATACATTAAAGGGATTTCAGACCACATTTCAAAAAATCTAAGGAAAAATAACATTTACACTTATTATAGACCCAGAAAAACTATCAGGTCCCAAATTTATCAAGGTAAAGACCCTATTCCGATAGGTGAAAACTCCGGTGTCTACAGAATTCCTTGTTCGTGTGGTCTTTGGTATATCGGAAGAACAAATCAGCGACTAACAGATAGATTAACCCAGCATTCTAGTTCAATTAATAATACACTTAAAAAGCGGAAAAAAACAGAAAATTTTGACTCTGCCCTTGCAGAGCACATTTTTGAAAAACCAGACCATAATATTTTGTTTAGTCAAGCTAGCCTTATTTCGCATGACAAAGGTATTGTCCAGCACTACAGAGAAGCTGTTGAAATTCATAAATACCAACATTTAGGTCTAGCTTTAAACAGAGATTCCGGTGATTTAAGAATAAACGAGTCATATTTCGGTTTTCTCAAAAGAGAAGCTGATACTTTAGTAATCCCTGAAATAAACCTTGAACCACTTTCCCAGTCATCTAATCAAACACATGAACAACCCCTTAGGTCTCAAAGGGTGTTTGCAAGAAATGCCTTAATTAAAATCCAAAATCACATGTCATAGTTTTCCAACTTCTTTAATTGCTGGTTCGTTTTGTTTTTTCGAGTGAATGAATTTATTCCTTTCATTTATCAGTTGCTCGCTAGTATCCGTCGATGGCATTTCATGTTTTTTTGGATTTTGTGCAATTCGCGGATATTGGCGAATAACTTTCTTTTATGGTTGTTAGGTAGTTGGTTTTAATTCTTTTAATTTTTGGCTTTTATTGATACATCGTTTCGTTTCGCGCTGAAGAAGAGAGGCGTTTTTCCTCTCGAAATATTCGCTTTGTTTTTTCAGTATCGTCATTTGGCCGATAAAAACCCCATTTTTGCTCGTTTTTCTTTCTTTATTTGATGTCAGGCCAATGTGGTTTAAGAAATAATTATATTACAAATATTATTTTTTTACAACATGTGTCGACCCCAGAGTTTTTGATATCTGACCTTTGAACTTTTTTTCTTTTAACAAAATGGCTACCTCAAAATTTTTATCTGATGTATTTTGTGGAAAAAGAGCGTGGGGGTGGCTAGTTGCCCTTTGATCACGTTTGACTCTTAAAAGCTGGACTAGAACGTCCAATTTCCAATCAAACGAACCCTTTCTGAAGTTTATACGATAATCCCTTCCTGTCTCCGGGCCCTGGAGTGTTTTGTCGACACCAAAGTTTTGTTATTTAACCTTTGAACCATTTTTAACAAAACGGTATGTTTAACCCTTGCATATAAGGCACTTCTGAGGGGAAAATAATAAAAAAAATATTGAAGCTATATAAGATTTATTCATTCATTTATGTTTGCACCGGTTATCTTTATGTTTGTAAGATAGTTAATTTAAAATTTTTTTCGTTCGGGGTTTCTTTTATTCTTTAACCATAATTTCAGGTCTTTTTTAGTTTTAACTATAATAGGATTTAATTTCTGTTGATCCTGAGTTCAATATGGCTGTTACTTTTCTTAGAAAACTTATTTTTATGCAAGGTTTTTCTTAATTAATGATGATAAAACATTGAAGCCTTATGGGCTTTGCTATAGACAACTTAATTACATGCCTCTGATGAATCAAACGTCATTTTTTCACGCAACAATGAATGGATCTAAAAAATAGCTTCAAATGATAGTAGTTAGGCTATTTCATTTATTGATTCAGAAGAAACAGGATCGTTTTGATTAGACCATTGTCCGGATTTCTTGTGCCACAATAATTTAGCATTTTTCTCAAAGTATATATTTTAACCTTATTTTAAGTATGGCTGTAATTTTAATCATTTGAGCAATTTCAGTTTGAGAGAATTTCTGGGAGTAATTGGATAGAAAATTCTTTATCTAGTTCTTATTAGTGAACTTTGATGTGTCTTAACGTCCCTTCGAAATTTCTTGAAACTTTTAAATTTCTTCCCATACAAAACATTACCTTATTATAGTCTTTGGGGTGGGCTTTATTAAACAAAATGGTTTTATTAAAATTTTTAATGGGTGGTGGTTGGGGGACGGATGGGCGTGGGGGGGGGGCAAATTGCCCTCCAATGAGTTTCTACTATTAAAAAGGGCACTAGCCCTTTGAATTTACAATCGAATGTGCCTTCTTTGAAGTTTCTAAGACTACACCTTCTAAAAAAACCTTATAGTCCCCCAGGGCATAACTTAAACACCTTGCCCTGAGGGTTGTGGGGGAGTTTTCTCCTCAAAAACATATTTTCTATCTGGAAATAAAAGACGTTGAACACAATGTCTATCTCAAACTTTTCATGAGTTGTGTTTGGGGTACTGATGGGCATGGGGGGGGGGCTAGTTGCCCTCCAATCACTTTCGACTGGTAAAAAGGGCACTAGCCCTTTGAATTTCCAATCGAATGTGCCTGTTTTGAAGTTTCTACTACAATGCCTTATATAAAACCTTATATGCCCCCTGGTCATAACTTAAAGCAAACAGCAGGATCAAAACATATGGACACTAATAACCAGAATGCTTAGGAAAAAAAAACTGTCTTAAACTTCTACATACACAAAGTAAAGCACAATATCTAAAAGCAACTCTCTCTCTCTCTTTCTGTCTCTGTATATCTGTCTGTCTGTCTGTCTGTGTGTCTCTCTGCTCTCTCTCTCTCTCTCTCTCTTTCGCTCTCTCTCTCCCTTTCTGTCTCTCTCTCTCTCTCTTTCTTTCTCTCTCTCTCTCTCTCTCTCTCTCTCTCTCTCTCTCTCTCTCTCTCTCTCATATATATATATATATATATATATATATATATATATATATATATATATATATATATATACTATTTTTATATGTGAGTAATAATTGTGTATGTATGTATGTATTCTATTTCTCGAAAACAGCTCCATATTTTTTCGCGAAAATTGGTATCTTGGGATTTTCTCGCATAAAAAACGATCTAGACAGGTCAGAAGTCTGAGAAAATCATTTAGAGCCTGAATTTCGGCTATTATATATATAGCCGAAGCGAAGCTTCGAAAATAGTCTTATGTTTTGAAATCCAGGAACCTTCGACAGGATTCTTCTTAAAGTATATTATAAAAGATAAAGCAACTGAAAGACATGGCTCAATAATTGAGCCATGTGTTTCAGTTGCTTTATCTTTTGAGTTTCCATAAAATTATCGTTGCCTCTGTCAGACTTTTAGTTTTTTTTTTTTTTTTATAAATAAACCGTTCAGAAGTAATGTTGATTATTTCAATATCGTGTGCAAATGAAAAAATTCAAATCGGCCCACAAACACATAAAGCAGGAGTTTGTTATTTATATCTTTTCTAATCAGTGATTTGGCCTGGTCACGATTGGGAAAAAAAATCCGGGAGGAAGGGTCTGAAATGCCAAAAAGTGAATTTTCAGATAAAAGTTTTCTAATTGAATTAGAATTTTAGCCAATCGTGCCTAAATTGTAATTTTCTTTTCTTTAGAATTAAACATATGGGTTTAACCTCCTATTTCAGTTATATAAAGGGTTTAACCTCCTATTATATATATATATATATATATATATATATATATATATATATATATATATATATATATATATATATATATATATATATATATATATATATATATATATATATATATATATATATATATATATATTGTATATTTAATGTTATATTTGTTTGTGGTCAATACTTGCCAATACACACCTGGTGCTCTCAATGTTTAAAATGTATGGTGAGTTCAAAAACGTAAAACTTCACGCATAACGACTAAAAAGAATACGGTAGAGTAAACCATACATTTCTGTTTCATGAATGTTCACATGTGTGGGTGAAGGATCCAAGGTTCAATCAGTGAAACCCCTGATATCCAGTCAAGGGCACAGCTCAGGGACGAGGGGTGTCTTAAAATGGGGAAGGGGAAGTTCCAAGGTTTTGGCGCTGCGTGCTGACACCTTGGAAAATTTACTTATTTACCTTGGAAATTTAGATTATGTGTCCGCATTTGTCGGCATACTAGACGATTTTGCCTCAACATTCTTTAAATCCCTCCTCCAAACTTAAAACCCTAGCTGCATCCCTGTATACAGTGCGCCTAGTATGGATTCGTTAGTAAGATACCATATCATACAAATTTAAAGTAAAGTTTTCCCATTTATATGTTAAGATTCCCGCAACTGAAAATTGGGTTTCGAGTAATCAATTTCAATAAATATTTCACACTTCTTTCAATCCGATTTTCGCGTATATATGTTTATGTAACTAATCTGGCTTTTACTGTCCAGGCTTGAATAGTTTAACTATCCAGGTTAGAACTTTATTCGGTTTAATTGTTTTTCTACATCTTTTCTAAATAAATATTTTTTCCATTATTTGGAATCCAGAGTGAATTGTTTAGTCTGTTCTTTGGTGTGTTATATACCAGGGAGAAACATCTGAGTATAAATATGGGTAAAAAATTGGTGGGTTAAAGTTCAGGTAAGGTATTTTTCGGAGGGGACTTAATCGGTAAATTATATCTGTACCTTGTCGGTAAGATACCAATATATCGGTATTGGTATCTGACCCCGAAAATTCATATTAACCAGGCCCTAGTATTATTAGCTCACAACTATCATCAAACAGTTCGTGGTAACGAACTGTAAGTAAGGAGCGACCCGGCTCAATGGTAACCGAAACTCTAGAAAACGGTATTTTGATACAAATAGATGCACCAAAAGAATCAGATTTTATTTCTGATTTCAAATATATATGTTTCATTAAGTTTAGTCCTACCCATCAAAAGTTACGCGCCTGAGAAAATTTGGCTGATTTTCGAAAAAAGGGGAAAAGACCCCCTAAAAGTTATAGAACCTTAATGAAATTCACACCATCATATTCCGCGTATCAGAGAACCCTACTCTGGAGGTTTAAAGCTCCTATCTACAAAAATGTGGAATTTTGCATTTTTTGCCAGAAGAAAGATTACGGGTGCGTGTTTATTTGTTTTTGTTTTGTTTTTGTTTTCTTGTTTTTTTCCCAGGGGTGATCGTATCGACCCAGTGGTCCTAGAATATCTTGGGAGGGCTCATTGGAATGGAAATTAAAAGTTCTAGTGCCCTTTTTAAGTGACAAAAAAATGGAGGGCAACTATGCCCCCTCCCTTGATAATTTTTTTTCCAAAGTCACCCGATCAAAATTTTGAGATACCCATTTTGTTCAGCATGTTCGATTATATTATAAGTATGTCTTTTAGGATGACTTAATCCCCCAAAGTTCCCGGAGGGAGGACTGAAAGTTATGAACTTTACCCAATGTTAACATATAGTATTGGTTATTGGGAAGTATACAGACGTTTTCAGGGGAGATTTTTCCTGGTAGTGGGGGGGAGGGTGGGTCGGGGGTTATGTGGGAGGATCTTTCCATGAAGAAAGTTTTCATGGGGAAAGGGAAATTGCTATGAAGGGGACGCCGGACTTCCAAGCATTATTTAAAAAAAGATCAGAAATTAAATATAAAAAAACAAGTTTTTCAACTGGAACAGCAGCAACATCAAAACTTTAAACGAACAGAAAATATTACATATATGATTGGGTTTACCCCTAGTCCATACCTCGCTCTTTAAGCCAAAGATTTTTTAGTACTTTCATAAGAGCTATTTATTCTAATGAACGGCCTTTGTGATTAAGCGGTCATTTTTAAAGAATTGGAACAGCAAGGTATTAACTAGAGTAGAGGAGGGGGTACCAGCCCTGACCCTCACCCCTGCTGCCATCTACAATTTAGTTTAATGCTGACGGGATATAATTTATTCAAGGATTATCGATCGAGTCTATTGTGGGTGTGTCAAGGTCAATCGATCTGTTGTTGTTTGGCCACGTGCAAATGACATGAGGAGTGATTTACATAATCGATGGGGGAATTATTGATTCACGAGCGTGGGGAATTATGAAACAATATGGTCATAGAGTCCCTAGGGAGAAAGATTACGTAATCACTCAATGACCTCTTTTTCCAAGATCGATTTATTTGTTGTTTCTATGTGTAATAACTCGGGGGACGAAGGTTGCACATGCGCATTGAATTCTAACGGGAGCAATGTTATTGATCTAGGACTCGAGGGGGAAGTGAATTTCCGAGAACTTGATTGCGTAATTAATTGGGAATTTTATTGATCCGATAACGTGAAACAGTTAGATCACGTGTTTCCTTCTCAGCCAATCAGCGAGTCGGATACATCCTCCATCTCAGCCAATTAGCGAGTTGGTTAAATAGTATCGGCGGCGGGAATATAATGAATGGATTTTTTCTATAGTTTTTTTAGTATGTGAATAGAATTAAAAAGAGTGAAAATAAGAAGAACAGTTTGACTTTACTCATTTTGGATATATATTTGTGCTGACGATGGCGATGAGTGGAATGTTTACCCTATTAGAAGTTGATAGTGGAGTTGATGATAATAGTACAAGAGCACCAAACATTGCGGTGGAAATCACGGCTTTGTCTGGAATGGGATGCAGTATATACAAGATATATGATATCCTTGAGCAAATTTAAAATGGAGGATCAAATATGTTTCGCCGCTAAAATTGATATAGTGAATGCGAATAGGCTTCAATGTGCTTTAAGTGCATTGGTGAAACATATTGAAGACAATAAACAGTATCGCTGATTGTACATGCTCTATATTATTGATGTTGTTGTTGTTGTTGTAATTATTCAATAAAATTGTTTCGAAATCGAAAATGTTCCCTTTCTTTTCTGGTTAGGGCTAACGAATCAGGGCCAGTCTAGAGTCAGCAGTCAGAGTGAAAGGATTGAAAAATGAATAATTTTGAGAAAGATAGAATTAGATCGAATCTAGTGTTTATGGAAAAACATTTGATTTTGAATGATGATTTTCTCGAGTTATCTCTTCAACGCAGGATATTCTCTCAGGAAACACTTGACAATATAATGAGGAGTGATTCTCCCCCATTGGACTATTGTATGAAACTTTTAAAATGTGATTCAAATACATATAGTCAATTTATTGATATATTAATTGGAACAAGGCAGAATCATATTGTGGATATACTTTTGAAAATATTGCCAATGGATTCAATGTAGATGGCTCCCCCATCATTCGAAAGAGGTAACGACACAGAGCTACTGCTCTCTCCCACCATTTCCATCTCGTTGAATTTATCGAACGAAGAGGATCAGTTTCGTTTTAGCTGTGAGTGAGTTGACACCGGAAACCGAAAAATGTTCTATATATGTCCATTGTGTATGTACACTCTTGGCAGTTAGAATCAATGTGAGAATTGTACAATTATTGATGACTATAGTGAAAAGTGTAAATTATGTAATCCTTGTAAATTACATAGAGGCTATGCAGTACAAATTAAAGGATGTAATTCATGTCTTGAGGAGGTATGTGACTCTCATCCTAGAGGGCACCTCTGCTCCAATTGTCACTATGATAAATGTGATCAGTGGGAGAATACTTACCCCGCTATGATTGGAAAGAATCCCAAACGTGAGTTTAGTTTATTTATACGAGATTGGTATCGTCGTGGATTTAAATTATTCTGGGAAGAGGACTCAGGTCTACGATTCAACTGTTGGGGTAACAAGACAATTTGGTTTCTACGTCATCGTTGTGATGACGACACTGCCTATTATGACTATAAACCAAGTGATTTTTATTTGGCTGTGACGGAATGTGATTCACCACTTGAAAACATTGTATGTGATATTGCTTCAAATAGACAGATTGAAACTCGTGAATTTCATAATATGAATGCAAATAGTATCATTGACTATACAAAGAGATATGACAAGAGTGAAGTTACATTGTACTGTAGAAAATGTGACTCTGACTTTGCAGTCAATCAATATCAATATACAGTGAATACAAATGTTTTATCGACATTAGTGGTTCACCATACTTGCCTATACATCGAAGAAGTAGAAATCTAAAGTGAAGATTTAAAGACATTGTTGTATATATATATATATATGCATTTTATTAATAAACAAATTCACAAACATTTTTTAAGCACTTTACTCTTAGGGCACTGAAATCAATACTATATAGGTCTGAGAGGATATTTTCCACTAGAAAGTCATTCAGACGTGGATTGTCAACATAAATGTGAAGAAACTGCTTTTAAGTACAGCCGTAACATCGGAACACAAAATATAGTAGTGCATGGAAGCCACAGCTTTTAGTCGTTAGATCCTGAACTCTCTTTTGATTTTGAATAATAGTTTCCCCACTGATCTCGATATAGTTACTGATGTGGGGCGTGTAGAATGTATAGGGTAGACCAAGAGGATCCACAAATTCAATCGTTTTCATTGTTTGAAAGATGCATAGACAATGACCCGTCAACCCAGTCGACGGGCTGCTATTAACAATAATCAAGGTCGTGTTGACACATTGAATTTTTCCAAGATAGTCCGAGGGCAGAAAATAGGATTTGTACTGGGACATGTAGGGGTCCATATTAAATACATTGATTATTTGACTGGTGTTCATGGCGCCAAGTCTAGTAGAACACTGCCTTCGGGAGTGATTTCCCAATAGGTTTCATATTGATTTAGTGAGATTAGGGCAATACTCTCAGCCAATGGGTCGGTAAATGTACACTCTAAGCGCACAGTCCCTGTACGTACTATACTCACATCCTGTGTACCCGAAAAATACAGTACAATGATACCATGTGTTTTAGCAAACATATCTCCGGTTATACCATTTTCAAATAGTTGCGACTCATGATCTAGGGTTTGCATGGTCAACTCATACAATGTTCTATAGGATTTATCAAAAGATAGATTGTAGGGTGGGATGCCATTTACTTTGCACACAAGAGATGAAAGTCCAAACATCTCGAATTTATGTGGGCATTCAGTCCATGATCCAATTGTACTGGCGCTTTTTACAAATGCCAAAGCCAATTTCGAGGGACTTTCACCATTGAGAAATGATGAGTCGGTGAAGGTGCGTGAGCCCCTGGCAATATGACGCTGATTGGTGATTGTATGAGGAACAAGTAGTTTAATATTGTTACCATTGGCTCTCAGTATTTCCATGGCCAAAGCAACAGAACTCATGACCTGTTTTGTGCGTACATGAAGTATTGCCGAGGTGAGGGAGAGACTTACATCGGGATTACCAGCAAGTTCTTTTCTCAAAATGAAATTGGAGGGTGCAAGCGTTAGTTTTATATCCACTTTAACATTGGGCGGTAACCATTGGGGTATATTAAATATTTCATGATATATTTTTCCAACTAGATGTAATTCACTAGTTGTAGCATTTTTAAGTGCATCTGTACTATCAGTATTAGTAATATATTCATATCCATTGGAGGTGCCTCTTAATTCCTTGTATGACCTGGGTGTCATCAGCAGGAATTGCATATAGCTTGTATAATTTGAGAGATTGTTGCTTGTGCTCACCAGCGAGCCATTGACGTAGACACTGATTTGACGAAATAAATTATGTAATATACAATTTTCATAGGATATACCATCGACCCGAATTGGCATTGAATTATCAGATTTCCGAACTTTCATTTTCAAATTTATAAATGTTGAAGACATATCCATAAAGTCATCTTCATTGGAATAAATTTGAAAGTGGATATTATCGGAGAGGGGTGTTAGTGGATAGAATTGTTCATAGTATCCATGCTTTACACTCACATCGACATTTTCGGCATTGAATAGATTCAATGAGGCGGTGATTGAAGGTTGAGAATCCTTATGTGGTAGGTAGGACATTTTAGGAGAAGAAATCTAGTTTCGATCTGACAGTTCTATTCTTACGGGGGCTTCTGTTTTCGCCACGTGTCGGCTTCTTCCTTCTTGTCTTTGACTAGAAAGATGATGTCTTTCGTTTCCGTTCTGAGCGGAGACTGATGAGGGATGCGTTGTTTCTTGAACTTTTTAAACCTTTACCATTCTCTTTTAATCTCTCGCCAAGGGTTCGCGCACTGGACCTAAGATTTTCCGAAGCACTTTTTTTAAAATCCTTGCCAGAGCCCCAATCGTATAGTGTAGAGGATGCAAAATCTGTCGCAGCCGGTACAAGATATTTTTTAGCCAGTGGTAGTGAAGAGCGAAACACCTTAGCAAACCAACTGCCAAGACCGTAGCCAGACATTGACGAGCGACCTTTGTAATAGTCCATTCCATTGCCCTGTTGTCTTGGACCAAGAGTATTAACATAGTAGTCAATATCAAGACAAGTGAATGCCACTTTTTTATGAGACATCCTGCTGTTGAATGATAGGTCGAAAATGGCATGTAATCACAGCAAAACACGTTGAAATTGCTATGGAATCACCCAAATCGGTTCTTAGTGTTAACTGACAGAGTTACAAATAGGAAGTGTTTACGGGGATATACTGAAGATGCTTTATATTGTAGTGATGAATATGTTCTTGATTGGTTTTTCGTTCAATAACTCGTAGGAGGGGAACATTTGAATTATCAACCCGAGAGGTTTCCACAAATGAAGCATAGAGAAATATACAATTATCTGTGGAGAAGGCGGGTGGTTAGTCAGCGAAAATGAAATTAGTGTTTCCGGCACTTTTTACCATTGATTATATTGAGCTTAAAGCCAAGAACATCCTTTAGATTATCATTGAGAATAACCTTTTCACTTGCAATAGGTGAACTAATATAGATCTTGCCCTCCTTCTTTGAATAGTTGAAATGAAAAACACCCTTTTTACGAGCGGAAATTTTTTTATTAATAGTACGACATAAATCATTCATACAGGTGAGTTCCTCGTAGGGTATTCCAATATATGGATAATCCAACCAATTGATTTTTTGAATTTGTTCTTGATCACCTGTTGGTGGCGGCCAATCATTTGGTATTATTTTTATGTCATTTTTACGATACTTTCTCAGGATGTAATATGTATTTTTGAGAATACATTCTAAAAGATCCACTTCATACTTTCAGTAGTCGAATTTGATGGTTGGTGAGAGTTTCGTCCAAAAATCACTTATTCAAGTCATTCTAGAGAGATCAGAAACATTGGACATGAAAGTCACATATAAGTCATTGGGCATTGTTAATATCTTCAGCACTGACACAAGAATGAAAATCTGAGTTGTATCGTAGCCAGCGAACAAGCAACTGTTTCTTACCATGGCGTGTACGACTCTTTAATATATTTTCAATTTGATAAATTTAACTATTGTTTCTAAATTTTTTCAGTTCATATTCATAAAAACAAACGAGAATCTCATCATATTTGGTGTCTCGCATTCGATATGTCATGGGTATGGTGTCCAGGATTTTGTACACAATAAAAAGTTCGGTGCTACATAAATAAGTCCCCTATTCAAAAATATTGTTGGTTATATTAATTCTAACAGTATCACAGACATGGAATTTCTTCTTTTTTTTTCTCTTTTTAGGCCTGGTAGTATTGATTTAGAAAAGTATCAAATGTATTTTCATTATAATGAACATCCCGAGGGCTTGAGTTGGACAGAGATCGATGGGGTCGTTGATTATATATCAACATGATTTTATCTAAATCATGAATAAAAGCCGATGTATTTTTCAATGTGCAATATCTTGAAATTAATAGACGAATCGTTCTTATTAATCGTTCAGCCAATGCAGCCTTTATCGGGCTGTGACTATTATAAAGTGTTTTATTATATTTAAAAAGAACCTTTTGCACATGGGGATTAACAAATTCACTGCCACGATCCGATTGAATTTTTCTATATGAATCCTGTTCTAGAATACTTTCAATGGCCCTAGCAACTTCAACACCTCTCATTGACTGTAGTGGAATGGCATAGGCATAGCGACTAAAGATACTGAT
This sequence comes from Artemia sp. Qi Xiang Cuo, assembly GCF_049724085.1. Classification (NCBI taxonomy): domain Eukaryota; kingdom Metazoa; phylum Arthropoda; class Branchiopoda; order Anostraca; family Artemiidae; genus Artemia; species Artemia sp. Qi Xiang Cuo. The sequence continues at coordinate 2,226,677 of NW_028300808.1, forward strand.
TGCCAATAGAATATATTTGTAGGGCGTATTGTGACACCGTTGAACTGCGTCTAAAGTTAAAAGATCCATTTGTATTATATGCAGAGGGAAAAAGGCTTTAGTTTGTCGATATTGTTTACTGCGAAGCATGTGATTCCGATGTAGTGTGTAACTCACTTCATTTTCTAGATACTCTTTTACATTTTTGAATGTGGTGGTGGTGCCGGAGACAGCTTTGGAAAGCGTTTTGGAAAAAGTTAAACTCCCCGCTTCACCAATATTTTCATAGACACCTTTCAAAACTTCATCCATTTCGAGCGTAGACATGTAGTGTAATGTCCACTCCCCTTTTGCACACTGACGGGCGAATCAATTCGTCTTCCCTTTTGAATAGCAGCCACAGATGTTGTAAAATCATTGCTGCTGCTGATAGTATCTTCAAATATTGAATCTTCTTCTTTTTTAAATGATGGTGTTGTTGTTGGTGGACTATATTCTCTTAGTTTCTTTACAATTTTCTTATTTCCAATAAGACTTTTGGGAAAGTTTATCGCACACAGACAGGTGTATAGATTATCGTCAAAGGATAAGAGTCCTTTACGATTCGTCACCCTATCACAAATTAAATCAACTAGATTATAACTTTTTTCCTGAATTATAATTCGTTTCCCTGTGCTCTCGAGTTGAACTTGATCACCACCAGTTTCCAACATGAGATAAGATAATACTCTTTTACTCTTTTCTCGATAGGTCAAAGGCAATAGGTTTCCAATTTTCAATACAATCGAATTCAATTCCTTCTCCTTTGGTGCTGCTGCAGAATCTTGAGGAGAAGTTTCCTGTTTAGGGGGATCTGTGGTGACGGCAATGGTAGGTCGCTCACGATATGGCTTATGTTTGTCCACACGTCGCAATGCATCTTGAAGTAAAAGCAGTTTTTTGTCATCGGCAATATTCTCATCGTTAATGAATTTGCTTAGATTGTCTTCAAAATGTTCGATTGGCGAGAGGACAAGTTCAAATGGTGTCAATTTATAGGGTTTTGCCATTCTCTCTCTCACTAGAGAAAACTGTTTACAAGTCCTGCAATTATCGGTAGTAAAAGTGTTAAAAAGCTACCGCCCGCCTGAAGGAGTCGTTTTCTTTTAAATTTTTGTACCGTTTTCTTTAAAGACCAAGCGCATAAACTGGAACGATGTTGCTTTTTCAGTTGTCTAACACCTTCTGGCAGTTTAACATTGCCCTGAATTAAATTTAAACAAAGTTCAGATATTAGATTAATGAAATCATTGTCAACCCCATGTTTGAGTATAGCCTTGCTAAGCAATGGTTTTGAAGTGCTTAAAACAGAAAACAGATGCCGTTGTTCGTGTAGTTTCTTCAGTGTCATAATGGCAACTAATAGCCTTTTCTACTGTTCACCGGAAGATATACTGTAATTTCATTGTTGAAAATGTCGGTGACTACACGTAGATACTCGGGCGTGCTCTGATTAAGATCCAGCAAAATGTAACCGTAGGGCTTGCTAGTCGCCTGAGTGTACGCTGACAACATACATTTAGGGGCGCCAGGGTATATCTGCTTATTGAGAGTTATGAGTGAGCTAGAATCACGCACGACTTGATAGATAATATAGACAGTGCAATTCAATGCAAAGGTTCACATACATTTGCTCTGATGAAACAGATTGTGTAGAACTAGGGTAATGGAAATGTGTTCATGATGGGAGCGAACGGTGAACAGTTGTAGTATTTCCTGTGAGAACTGTTCAATGGATTCAGCCAAATCATCAATAATCAGCCACGAGTTCAGTTCAATACTATTGAAAACATCAATTCCCCTTATGAAGTGTATTGGTCGGGTTGTGGCAATTGCTTTAATTTTATCATAGGACTCTTGCCAACTACTCGAGCACTCGTAGATTTTTTTTCGGTTTCTTCAAAAACATTTTCTCGCAATTTTGAATTATTCTAGTTAAAAGTGTTGTTTTCCCCGACATTGAGGGTCCACACAGAAACGATCTGAAGGGTGTTTTAAATTGATACATGCTGCTGCTGCTGTTGGGCGCAACAGTCAGACTACAACTAACTGTAAATCATATGTGCTCAATGAATATGTAGTAGAAATAATTTCCCCCATAGATCTATTTATTCAAGAACAACAAAAAAAAAACAATATTTCAATGCAGCATTTATTTCGACACTACATGAAAACAAATATTTGCAGTCAACATGAACAACAATAAAAATAATAACACTTGTTCAACAAGAACATTTGACAAAATTTCTCCGATTGTCAACATGAAAACTCTATTTGCATTCAACATGAACACAGGGTAAATATGAAAATTTATAAATAATCACTTATTTTCTTTAAAAAAAACACTTTTCATTAAAATAATTTATGTACAATAAAAAAAAACAATTTTTGTACATCATCATCAAAAATTTTCTGTACAACACTTTTTTTTGTCAAATTAAACACTTTTCTATACAATAACACTTTTTATACAACAGAAAAAACAGACAGACACACACTCACTTGGAAATTGCTAGTAGCACAGTTGAACATTATGAATTTAAAAATAGGGTCCCCCCCCCGGGCCGCGGGGGCCGGCCGGCCGTGGGCGGGACCCCCCCCCCCCTGGGCGGCCGCGGGCCGGGACCCCCCCCCCGGGAGCCGCGGGGGTGAAAAAGAATAGTTGTCATCACTGCTACTGCTACAGGTTAGTTGAGGTTGGGTTAGTGCTTGGGTTAGATGAACAGGTTGAGGGGTGGTTAGATTCAGGTTAGGTTAATTTATCCAGACCAAGTTGATTGCGATAGTCAATGCATTCAACTCGATCTGAAATACGGTAGTGTCCGTGGGGTAGGACACTCACACCATTCTCGAGCACATAGACCTTGTCGGATATACACGACATTGCATTCTTTTCCACTCTCACAGTATAATTTCTATACTCTAGAGAGAGAATTGCAAGCACTTGTGCTCTCGGCACTAGGCTACTTTTTACACAGTCTCTATACACGCTCATGTTGAAATTGCTCTTTACAAAATGTGTAGGCACCCCTTTACACGCCTTCTTTTCTTCCCCACTAGGAGTTTCAACGCAATAAACTTTGGGATCCGGGAACACCCCCCTGGATATCAAATCACTCCCCGTCTCTAATTTTAATTTTAGTAGTTGGTTGGGGGCTTGATGTTTCACAAACTCGGGGTAGAGAGATGGATTCCAGTTTGTGAAATCCATCCGCAAGCTGATATGTTCCCCCTTTTGCAAATCACCCAATAAATCCAATTCATGCCCATTTACCTTTAACAGCAGAGAGTCTGTATCACCATAGTAAACTTGAACCTCCCCCTCCCGTGGCCATTGCACCTTGCACACATTGTAAAAGAACGACAACATGAGCTTTTTTGAAATTTCTAGTACTGAACTGCCGCCTGCAATATTCTTGTTCAGTACCACATTTCGCTTTCGCCTGTGTAGAAGAACCATGCCGGCCTCTATGCTCGTGAACGATGTAAAATTGGGGTCGGCAATAATTCGTGCACACTCTAGAGGGTCAGTCACAACGTCGCAGCGAGATCTGTTCCGTACGCTTTCACACATTTTGCCAAACGCTGAATTTAGGATGAGCTTATACATTTCCTTCTCCACCTTTGAGTTGGCCCTAGAGCGTTTATCGACAAAGGTGTCGATAAACGTTTTCAAGTAGGGTCGCTGATTGAACTGCAGGATCCTGCGTATTTTGGTGCTCTTGAAACTGTTGCTCACCATCCAGTGCAAAAGCACAAGGTGAACAACGATATTCTCTTTAGGGTCCAAATCAGCAATCAGTTTCTGTTGGGAGGGAGTCCAGTGCATCCCCATATCCTCAACCAATGATCGATTGTAGGGGCTCAGAGAGTCCCTGCTCACCGGTCGATTGATACAGGGAAAGACAAAATCTTTGACTGAGTCGTGAAGCGCCAGCGGAATGTGACCGTCAACTTCAAAGAACCATCCGTGTGGCCCATTGTCCTCGACGGTGGTAATGTCGGGGAACTCACAAGGATTCTCAAGCCATTGATAGTTCCCACACGGCAAAGAGTAGTGTGACATTGCCGAGGGGTACAATGAGTTCATGTCCAAGAACACTGCATTTGACTTTGCACTAGTGCTTTGTCCACTCGGATCGGTTGATAAGACGCGGTTCCCATGAAAAACACACCCTTCCCTCATTGAACGCTCTACAAAAAGGTGTTGATCCACGTCTGTGATTAGGCCTATTTCCTCCCTACTAATTTTTAAAATTAAATCCATCACTAAATGGGGTGTGGAAAAATAGTAGCCTATATCTAACCTGAACTCTGAATAGATTTGGTCCGTGTTCTTACAGACTATATCAAGCAAAGTTAGAACTTCACAGGCCAAGTACATTCTTGTACAATAAGCCCACCCATTTTTACAATCCTCCTTGGACCACACCTTCTTGGCAAACTCATACTCCTCGGCTGTGCATTCACTGTTGGTCAGTGAATTGTAAAAAGCTTCAATTGGAGGTAGTTTCATCTCGCTTTAGCGAGCGCCAGAACAGTAATAGTCGTATGCATATATACCTTTGCAGGTCAACAGATCATACATTTCACTGTCTGGAAAGTGCTGTTTAAGCAAGGGAAAGTTATCAAAATTGTCGCTTTTTTGCACTTGAATCAATTGACTAAATGCCTTGGGGAAAAAACTAAATGAATATAAAAAACTTATTTTATTCCAAAACGTATGCCCATTATCCACTGCCTGCCATTTAAGTTCGAGAAGCAATAACTTCTCGGCTGATTTGGGAATTATGTTGTAGGTAAATGAACTATTTACCCATGGACAATCTACTTCCCCTCCCCCCCGATGCCTACGTGCCAGTGCCGGTACAATTAATTTTAAATCATAATTGGAATTATGAATAAAAACAGGGATAAAAAACTGCTGGCTAACATTTAAATTACACGATTGATGCGCAACTCCTCTAAAATTACTACCTCCCGAGGATATTTCCTGCCACAAATGGTCATGGTCTCTGACTTTCCCCTCCCCCCACGTTTCCCTTTAGTCCCCTTATCCATCTCTGCAAACTCCCCCTTACAAACCCCACATATGGTTTGATTTTTAATCCTGAGACGATCCTCTGCAGACAACACCATTGGATAATGGGTATTTCTCAAACGAGAAATAGCACCATTAGCCGTGCCAATCAGTTTAGTCAATGCCTTGACCATGCACTCGCGCTCATCCAATGTTTCCACTACTTCTAACAACCGCATGGTGTTAGAACTATCTCTTTGCGCGTGGGCATAGGAGACTGCAATAGCCAGGTGTTCTTTGACTCGGTTTGGAAATTTGGGGTCATTCACCTCCACCAGCTTAGCCTCACGGTCTAAACATATTTTGTTGCACTGGATAAGGGTGTTCTGGAAATTTTTGAAGCGTAAAATGGCCCTATCCCCTCAAACCGTTTCCACTGTCTGGTAGCCATATCGGCTACAGTGCTTCATGTGATCCCGTCCTTTTATTTCACTACGGACTTGTGACACACATGTTGGACAGTAGACACGTTCCCCTAGGTCCCTACGACCCCCCAGACCTCTACTGATGTCAGTGATCGGATTAAAATGACCGATTGTGTTCGGTTGTCTAGGTGTCGTGTATAACAACCAAACCCAGTGTTTAACCAAATCAACTGAGGGACCCCTTACAGGGAAGAGTACCCCCTTCTTTTTTAAATGAACCCCATCTTCAAATTAAGTTTTGTACTGTACCAAAGTAACGCCAATATTTAAATGGGCATTAGCCCTTTCAAAAATGTCAATAGATCTTATCGTTATTGGGTCTTTTCCTTCTAGGCAAGAAAAATCTACAACTTGGAAACTCGACCCTTCCTTCCCATGCACAGCCCAGTGATCTAAATTTGTCTTGCTAGCGTCCCGAGCTAGAGGCTCGAATGCTGAGATGAGGAAAGCATATCGGAAACACTTTTGATCTGTTTCAAAACAGATCCGTTGGACACCTTGACAACCTTCTAGATCTGGATTATAATTTAAAACTGTATCCCTTTCATACCCCCCACCTGCCCCCCCTCTTAAAATAAAATCTTTCTTAATTTTACAAATATTTACGCTTAAATTTTCAACAAAAAGAACTAGAGACCCACTACTGTTTTCATTAAAGTTCTCGAGATGCGTTATAATTTGATCGACTCAATCCATGAAAACCCTCTCCAAATTTTCTAAATTTGAAAAAACCAAACGAATCTCGGAATGTATAAAATGATAGTAAACCTCGCTTTTTCCCTCATTCAAATAAAAAACCTTTAGAACAATGGAGACCTTAATTGAATCCCTACCTCCCCACAATTGAATCTGGTTCTCCAGAAGTGCACGAATTTTGTCTACATAGTTGTGTATAGAATTTCTATAGGGTCATAAACAAAATTACCAGACAAAAGCGAATTAAAAGGATCACCAAACACTGCAGTGAAAACAACTATATTATTTAAAATTCTGTTGGACAGCTGAAAGTCTGGGAGAGTTGTACCCCCTCCCCCTCTTGTATATTACCCCCTCCCCCAAGCTGTTCAACAATATCTGGTGAATGCTCCACTTCAGTTGTTCGAAGTGGAGTCGATAGGGTATCGGAGGTTGGAGGGTTCCCTGTTAATTCCCGGGTAAAATCGTCTAAAATTTGCAATGTGTATTGACTTAGCAACGGTAAGTACCCCTGTTCAACTATGCTATTATCTAAATTAGTTAAAAAATCATCTAGAAACTCATCAATATTATCTGAAATTTGATATAAATCACCTAATAGTGACTTGTTGGGGAGCTCCACATGTGCATCTTCTTCTCCGTCTCCAACTGACGAGCAGGGGGGAGATGGGAAGTATGGAACCAGGACAACCTACAAATGAAAAAAGAGCTTATTTTCAAAGTGTTCAAATCATCCCTACTGCTTTTAAAATTTGGATTATTATTGCTTAATAACATTTGGTTAATACAACTGAATATAATCTAAGATATGACACTATAAATGAAAAATAGCTTATTTTCAAAGTGTTCAAATCACCCCTACTGCTTTTAAAATTTTTATTATTTTTGCTCAATAACATTTGGTTAATTCAACTTAAGATAATATAATATATGAAGTGGAAGACGACACTTTGTTCGTTTTTTTTCAAAGTGTAAAATTTTTTTTTTTTTTGGCGCTCCCCCCAGCGCCCCCCCTAATCGTGCCCCACAGCGCGGCCCGGACCAACCGTGGCACTTCTCTGGCCCGTGGCGCATCTTTGGGGCGCTTCCCTGATCCTTAGCACACCTCCCGGTGCGTCCCTCCCGCTACCCCCCCCGCACGTCTCGGACCATCCGTGGCGCTTTTCGGAGCCACAGCGCATCTCTGTGGCACTTCCCTGGCCCGTGGCGCATCCCCCCGGCACTTCCCTACCCTTGCCCCACCGCACTCCCGGGACCCCTCGGCGCATTCCGGGCTCCGCGGCTCCCAGCCGTTTACCTAATGCCCCAAAAAACCGTATTGTTAGGCGGCATAAGTCGTTTCGCCTACTTCCCATACAGGTTGTCTATGACTCCCAATGAGCCTTAATTGCGTGTCTGTTCTGTTTCCAAGCGTATTCTCTGGGAAACAGTACAATTAAATTCGAAAACCGTTAATTCTTATTCAGGAATGTCTCCCCATGCAAAATCATGGCGCGTTTGTCTAGACAATCATTACGCAAATTAGAATTAGGCCTATGTGTAAGAGATTGCAATGCTATAATCTCTGTCCAACACAAATTGAGTGGGGGGAAAACATCTTTTAAAATCTATGAAATTTTAATTTTACAGTGTCGAAAAAAAGCGAAAAGCGAAAAGATGGAGGAAATGGGTAGAAACTAATCAGCTTTTGAAAAACCGTGGTCTTTACTTGATAGCCTCCTCATAGAAAATTGTGTTTAAATAAAACGGCAGTTTATAACGCAAAGGCAGTTTTCTATGAGGAAATTTTGTCCGGGGTATAGTACCCCTTTTCGGCTTCACTACGAGCCGATTCAGCAGACTGCTGAATGTATGTGATAACAGTGACCTGATTTAAAAGGGGGGGGCAATGTTCTTTAATATCTCTGACATAATTTTACTGTGATGAAATAAAAGGTTTACTTCTAGGCCACTTAAAACTATAATATTCTAGCAAAAATAGCATTTTGTGATAAAAAGGTTCTCAAAGAGTAAACTAGAAAATTAGCTAAAAATATTCGCTTATGAGATATCGAAGCGATAGCAAAGATTAGAAAAGAGTGGTTTCTATGCAAAAAATTACATTTAGATATCTCCGAGGGAGGGGGGAGCAGAGAAAAGAGTGGTTTCATTGCAAAAAATTACATTTAGATCTCTCAAAGGGAGATAAATTTAAGACAATGGTTGAGGGTGAGGGGTGAATATCTCGCTGAGATAAGTTTATATTGGGATTGAAAAAGAAAAAACATTGGAAGAAATAGAAAGGTAGGAAAAAATACTCACATTTGCATATCCCGGCTGCACTTGGGCACCAGATGCCCCGGGTAGTGCAAGTTGGAGGGCAACCTCACACTCTTGTGTAATTATGGCAACACTATCAGTGGCTTGCATAGATGTGGTGGTGGCGGCGATGTCACTGGCTTGTACAGATGACCCAGCGGGGTTCACCATCCTGTGAGCAGTCGCCCATTCTATTTTTGGTTTTTGAACAGACTGTATTGCTGTCTGCATCGAGGACACAGGGGGCTGGTAAAGCGTGGCTCTGGATGGTTCAGCTCTTATGGATTGTATAGATGACGTGGGGGCTTGATGTAGTGCGCCCCTGGTTAACCCAGCATACCTTATGACGGAAGGCCGTGATACTCCTACAGGAGTCACTTCATTTAGCCTAGCCCTCTTGGGTGGAGGGGATTGGCATTCTTCACAATTGGCCTTAAAAAGAAGTGAAAAAGTTAGTATTGAAATAATTTGCCCCTTTTTTTTACAGAAAGAAAGTTAGTACCCTCATCCATATAATTTTGTTTAGTTTATCACTAAGAAAGCACAACGTAAAAAATTTCGTGAAATATACTAATTGCATCCTTTTTTTGAATCTGAGAATTACAGCTCACTGAACCCTTCAAAAGCCGGGCTATATAAGTCAGCCTAGTTTCTTATTTTTAGGCATTTCTGTTCTTTTCTGGTTTTAATCTGTATTGCGCAAGCCATGTTTGATGCATTTTAAGTATTAACGGTATTTTTTATCTTTACATATCCTTTTACGATAGCTGGTATTTACCCTACCCCCCAGAAAAAACCTTCCACGGACCCTCATCCCCCCGGCCACTATCCCTGAGTAAAGACATGGGAAAATACCCCCTCCCTCCACCGAAAGATATGGTAAAAATGCTATTCAATTTACGCATAATAAAGCAATGTATCTTTTTCTTAAACTCACCCCCTTACTTTTCACGCGAAGAAACAGTTTGTTTTCACCTTACAATGATGGCGATAGACTTGAGGCATGGCCCCCTCCCCCTTTCGCCAATGTCCTAAATATATTGTTAGATCTTAATTTGAAAATAATGAGATTTCACTGGTTCTCCAAAAAGAGATTATATATGCCTGCGCTTAATAAATTGCAATTGTCTGCATGAAAGCGTTTTAATTTGACAGGAGAAACAGTTCCTTTTGACTTTGGCTGCTGCGTTCGTAAACACACCGGAAAGGGGTGACAGCTAATTATAGGCCTCGCACCAGAGATCCTTGTGTCAAATCAGAGTGAGCTAATAACAATAGAGCGATGGATGTCTCAGAGAAAAGATTACAATTGAGAAAATTGGATAAATTTAACGAAGGAATAATTATTTCTTTTTGCTAGAGTTTTGTTGTAAAACGGTGATGGGGGGGGGGGGGGTTTAGGTTTTGAGGGTAAAATAAAATATTTTATGTATTTAATTTTTACGGAGAAAAATGGACTTTTTACTTTGGCTGCCGCGCACGTAACACATAGGAAAAGGGGTCACAGCTAATTATATGCCTCGCACCAGAGAGCCTTGTGTCAAAACCAGGTTCGGTTAATAACAACAGTGACGGAAGTCAATGATCGCTTTTAGCTAGGATATAGACACTTAAAATTGCATAAATTTAACGAAAGAAAATTATTTCTTTTTGCTAGAATTAAGGTCGTAAACAGAGGGGGAAGGAAGGATGGGGTTTACGTAACGAAAAAAGAGCGTATTTTACACTTTTTATCGAGTATAAACATCATATAGGGACGTTTGTATTGGGGGGGGGTTTACCCGAATATAGTCGAGGGTGACCACGGAAAACAATTTTATTTTGAAAATAAAAAATGAAAACAGAACTGACAGTGCTAATTGTAGCTGCCAAGACTTCAAGTTCATCAAATTTATCCATTGTTGTTTACACAGCGTCAAAATACTTTCTGATAATTGAATCACGTTGCATGTCCGTTATATATGAAATCTCAAGGGTGAATTGTTATGTAACGGGGAAAATATATGTAAGCAGGTCTCTGATTGGCTGAGAAGGAGGATGTATCCGACTCTCTGATTGGCTGAGAAGGAAACATGTGATCTAACTGTTTCCTATTCCAGGACACCTTGACATTCACCCCTAGTATGCACTTGTCCAAAAACAACAATAATAAATAAATCCCTCAGGCCTAAAGATTAAGGAAACCTTAATGTTTCTTAATTCCCCCCTTTGTGAATCAATAATTTCCCCTAGCGATTATGTAAATCAAGTTCATAGGTTCAGCTAACCACACAAAAATGAAGCCATGTTTGTTTCTTCATTCCCCCCTTCATGAATCAATAATTTCCCCAAGCGAGTATGTAAATCAACTGACATTCACTTCCCCCCCGAGTCCCAGATCAATAACATTGTTCCCGCTAGAATTCACTGCGCATGTGCAACCTTCGTCCCCCCGAGTTATTACACATAGAAACAACAAATAAATCGATCTTGGAAAAAGAGGTCATTGAGCGATTACGTAATCTTTCTCCCTAGGGACTCTATGACCATATTGTTTCATAATTCCCCACGCTCGTGAATCAATAATTCCCCCATCGATTATGTAAATCACCCCTCATGTCATTCGCACGTGGACAAACAACAACAGATCGATTGACCTTGACACACCCACATTAGACTCGATCGATAATCCTTGAATAAATTATGTCCCGTCAGCATTAAACTAAATTGTAGATGGCAGCAGGGGTGAGGGTCAGGGCTGGTACCCCCTCCTCTACTAACTAGGGGACGAACCCCCTAATATACGTATTAAAAATAAATGAATATAGAAGTTCGTTACGTAAGTTAATTCGTAAGTTACGTATATTTATTACTAATAAAAACGTTCGTAAATAAAATTAAACAAGTTTCGTGAAAGCCATTTAACCAAATAAAAGTAAATTAATATGCAAATTTTGCTTTAAATATTCATATACGGTGAGCCAAGATCAAAACCTGCATTTTCTCAAAAAGATTCAAAAATTAAATAAAAAAAAAGTTTTTTTCAATTTCAAGTAAGGAGCGACATTAAAACTTAAAACAAACAGAAATTATTCCGTATATGAAAGAGGCTGTCCTCTCCTCAATGCCTCAATATTTACGCTAAAGTTTGACTTTCTCAAAACTCTATTTTTTTTTAAACAATGAAAAACTTTAGCGTAAACTTTAGCGTAAATATATATATATATATATATATATATATATATATATATATATATATATATATATATATATATATATATATATATATATATATATATATATATATATATATATATATATATATATATATATATATATATATATATATAATAGGAGGTTAAACCCTTTATATAACTGAAATAGGAGGTTAAACCCATATGTTTAATTCTAAAGAAAAGAAAATTACAATTTAGGCACGATTGGCTAAAATTCTAATTCAATTATAAAACTTTTATCTGAAAATTCACTTTTTGGCATTTCAGACCCTTCCTCCTGGATTTTATTTCCCAATGGTGACCAGGCCAAATCACTGATTAGAAAATATAGAAATAACAAACTCCTGCTTTATTTGATTGTGGGCCGATTTGAATTTTTTCATTTGCACACGATATTGAAATAATCAACATTACTTCGTAACGGTTTATTTATAAAAAAAAAAAAAAAACTAAAATTATGACAGAGGCAACGATAATTTTATGGAAACTCAAAAGATAAAGCAACTGAAAAACATGGCTCAATTATTGAGCCATGTCTTTCAGTTGCTTTATCTTTTATAATAGACTTTAAGAAGAATCCTGTCGAAGGTTCCTGGATTTCAAAACATAAGACTATTTTCGAAGCTTCGCTTCGGCTATATATATAATAGCCGAAATTCAGGCTCTAAACGATTTTTCTCAGACTTCTGACCTGTCTAGATAGTTTTTTTTATGCGAGAATATCCCAAGATACCAATTTTTGCGAAAAAATATGGAGCTGTTTACGAGAAATAAAATACATACATACATACATACATACATACACAATTATTACTCACATATAAAAATAGTATATATATATATATATATATATATATATATATATATATATATATATATATATATATATATATATAGAGAGAGAGAGAGAGAGAGAAAGAGAGAGAGAGAAAGAAAGAGAGAGAGAGAGAGAGAGAAAGAAAGGGAGAGAGAGAGAGCGAGAGAGAGAGAAAGAGAGACAGAGAGAGACAGACATACATACAGACAGACAGACAGATATACAGAGACAGAAAGAGAGGGATAGAGTTGCTTTTAGATATTGGGCGTTACTTTTTGTATGTAGAAGTTCCAGACAGTTTTTTTTTCCAAAGCATTATTGGTACTCGTGTACATATTTTTTGATCCTGAGGATTGATTTAAATTAGTACAAGGGGTCATATTAGGTTTTATATAAGGCGTTGTCGTAGAAACTTCAAAACAGGCACATTCGATTGGAAATTCAAAGGGCTCGTGCCCTTTTTAATAGTCGAAAGTGATTGGAGGGCAACTAGCCCTCCCCCCATGCCCATCATTTCCCCAAACACATCCAATGAAAATTTTGAGATAGACATTTTGTTCAACGTATTTTATTTCCAGATAGAAAATATGTTTTTGAGGAGGAAACTCCCCCACAACCCTCAGGGCAAGGGTTTTAAGTTATGCCCTGGGGGCCTATAAGGTTTTTTTTTAAAAGGCGTAGTCGTAGAAAATTCAAAAATGGATCATTCGATTGTAAATTCAAAGGGCTAGTGCCCTTTTTTATAGTCAAAAGTAATTGGTGGGCACTTAGCCCCCCCCCACGCCCCACCGTCCCCCCCACCCCTCCCATTAAAAATTTTAATAAAGCCATTTTGTTTAATAAAGCCCACCCCAAAGACTTTAATAAGGTAATGTTTTGTATGGGAAGAAATTTTAAAGTTTCAAGAAATTTCGAAGGGACGTTAAGACACATCAAAGTTCACTAATAAGAATTAGATAAAGAATTTTCTATCCAATTACTCCCAGAAATTCTCTCAAACTGAAAATGCTAAAATACTTAAAATTACAGCCATACTTAAAATAAGGTTAAAATATATACTTTGAGAAAAATGCTAAATTATTGTGGCACAAGAAATCCGAACAATGGTCTAATCAAAACGATCCTGTTCTTTCTGAATCAATAAATGAAATAGCCTAACTACTATCATTTGAAGCTATTTTTTAGATCCATTCATTGTTGCGTGAAAAAATGACGTTTGATTCATCAGAGGCATGTAATTAAGTTGTCTATAGCAAAGCCCATAAGGCTTCAATGTTTTATCATCATTAATTAAGAAAAACCTTGCATAAAAATAAGTTTTCTAAGAATAGTAACAACCATATTGAACTCAGTATCAACAGAAATTAATTCCTATTATAGTTAAAACTAAAAAAGAACAGAAATTCTTGTTAAAGAATAAAAGAAACCCAGAACGAACAAAAATTTAAATTAACTATCTTACAAACATAAAGATAACCGGTGCAAACATAAATGAATGAATAAATCTTATATAGCTTCAATATTTCTTTATTATTTTCCCCTCAGAGGTGCCTTATATGCAAGGGTTAAACATGCCGTTTTGTTAAAAATGGTTCAAAGGTTAAATAACAAAACTTTGGTGTCGGCAAAACACTCCAGGGCCCGGACACAGGAAGGGATTATCGTATAAACTTCAGAAAGGGTTCGTTTGATTGGAAATTGGAAGTTCTAGTCCAGCTTTTAAGAGTCAAAAGTGATCAAAGGGCAACTAACCACCCCCAAGCCATTTTTCCACAAAATACATCAGATAAAAATGTTGAGGTAGCCATTTTGCTAAAAGAAAAAAAGTTCAAAGGTCAGATATCAAAAACTCCGGGGTCGACACATGTTGTACAAAAATAATATTTGTAATATAATTCGTTTTATAACTAATTAATCATTAGTTATAATAATTATATATACTAATTAATCATAAGTTATACCCGGGGGGCATATATAGCTGTTTTGGAAGGAATTCTTGAATAAACTACAGAGAGGGCTCATATGATTAGAAATTGGAATTTCTAGATCAGTTTTTAAGAGTCAAATGTGATCGAAGGGCAACAATTCCCTCCCTCACGCCCTTTTTCCCCAAATACATTAGATGCAAATTTTGAGGTAGCCATTTTGTTAAAAAAAAAATAAAGGGTCAGATAACAAAAAATCCGGGGTCGACACATGTTGTACAAACATAATATGTGTAATATAATTCGTTTCATAACTAATTAATCATTTGAAAAAAAATAAGTTATTTAAAATCAATGAATCAATACAAATGTAAAGCATTGACCTACGACAATTTGTTCAGAAAATATTGAAAAAGTAGTCAATGAAAAACATTCACCAAACCTTATTTCGTTTCAGACAGATGGATTACCCATCCGATAAAAGTTTGAGGTGACCATTTTGTTAAAAATAGTTCAATCATCAGATATTAAAACCTTAGGGTCGACACCAACCCCCAGGAACCAGGGACAGGCGTTGAAAGTTATACTCTGGGGATATATATGGTTCTTATAGAGGGGATACTCGTATAAACTTCAGAGAGGGCTCATTTGACTAAAAATTGAAAGTTCTAGTTCACTTTTAAAGATTCAAAAGAGATCGAAGCTTAATTATTCCCCACACGTCCTTTTTCCCCAGACCCATCCGATAAAAATTTTGAGATAGCAATTTTATTAAAAATAGTTCAAACAGATAATAAAAACTCCAAGGTTGACACAAACCCATTTTTCACATTGATATTATTACTTTGATACCAGTTTTGATACTTTGATGAATATTTGATTTTTTTTTTTAAGTTTGATTTTGAAATAATGAATATTTAAAAAATTTTTGCAATAAAAAAAGAACAAAAATTAATTACAAAAACTTTCCGAAAAATAAGTTTTTCAAAGAAAAGTAATGGCCATTTTAAACTGAAGCTCAACAAATACAAAGACATATACAACAGATACATATATATATATATATATATATATATATATATATATATATATATATATATATATATATATATATATATATATATATATATATATATATATATATATATATATATATATATATATATATATATATATATATATATATATATATATATATATATATATATATATATAAAACAAGCGTAGAGGGGGCAAAAACCTGAGTGAAGCCTAAGGGGGCAAAAGCTCCCCTCTTATTGAGGATACGATAGTTTTTTTTGGATAATTATACTATTCTGAAAAAGCAAACACAGTCTGGTCGTTTTAAGTTTAAATTTTAAAAGGTATTTGTATCTGTTGAGCTTAAGTTTAAAATTGCCTTTACTTTTCTTTGAAAAATTTATTTTTCGGAAAGTTTTTTTAATTAATTTTTATTCTCTTTTATTACAAAAAATTTCAAGCTTTTAAATATTCCTTATTTCAAAATCAAACTTAAAAAAAAATAATCAAATATTCATCAAAGTATCAAAACTGCCTAAAGTTCATAAGCCCGGTAATCCACTTCGACCCATTGTTTCTTCTTTTAATTCTCCTACAGCAAAAATAGGAAAATTCTTATCAGTGATATTTCGTCCACTAATTCAGGCTCAAAAATCCTATATTAAAAATTCCGCTGATTTTGTTTCCTAGGTAAAGCAAGTTTCGGTTAAACCAAATACAAGAATTGGCAGTTTTGATGCAGATTCAATGCATACCAATTGTGATCCTCAAAAGGCCGAACTGTTTTTGGAGCAAAAACTTAATTCTAACCCATCTATATCAGAAAATTCTACTCTTTCGAATCAGACACTTCTTTCGCTTACAGCCCTTTGTAACAGAACTTCTTTTTATTTCCATTATAGAGGCATTTTTTGTAGACAGAAGTATGGGCTCTCCATGGGTGCCCCCCTTTCTCCAATACAGGCTGATATTTTCATGGAAGACCTTGAAGAAAGGGCTATTTTGCAAAGTTCTTGTAAACCTGAATTTTGGGTTCGTTTTAAAGATGACATTTTTTATTTATGGGAGCATAGTGACGAGTCTCTGGGTTCTTTTCTTCCCTTGCTCAATTCCTTGGATCCAAAACTTAAATTTACTCAGGAATCAGAGATAGAGAGGCGTCTTCCTTTCTTAGATGTTCTGGTGCACCGATATGATACATGTTTGGAGTGTAGTGTATATAGAAAACCCACAAACAATGACCGTTACTTAAGTTATTCCTCCAATCATTCTCCTGCTGTGAAAAGAGGAGTTGTCACTTCTCTAGTTGATAGAGCATTGAAAGTTTGTTCAACACGTTTCTTGGATTTAGAACTCGACCACCTTAGAGATATTTTATTTCGGAATGGTTATCCAATTAGTTTAATAAATTCTGTAATTACAAAACGCATTAAAAGATTATCAGATTGTTCCACAGAATACACAAATCAAAGGGAAAATTCAGTTTATCTTGGTCTCCCATACATTAAAGGGATTTCAGACCATATTTCAAAAAATCTAAAGAAAAAGAACATTTACACTTATTATAGACCCAGAAAAACTATCAGGTCCCAAATTTATCAAGGTAAAGACCCTATTCCGATAGGTGAAAACTCCGGTGTCTACAGAATTCCTTGTTCGTGTGGTCTTTGGTATATCGGAAGAACAAATCAGCGACTAACAGATAGATTAACCCAGCATTCTAGTTCAATTAATAATAAACTTAAAAAGCGGAAAATCCAGAAAATTTCGACTCTGCCCTTGCAGAGCACATTTTTGAAAAACCAGACCATACTATTTTGTTTAATCAAGCTAGTCTTATTTCGCATGATAAAGGTATTGTCCAGTACTACAGAGAAGCTGTTAAAATTTATAAATACCAACATTTAGGTCTAGCTTTAAACAGAGATTCCGGTGATTTAAGAATAAACGAGTCATATTTCGGTTTTCTCAAAAGAGAAGCTGATACTTTAGTAATCCCTGAAATAAACCTTGAACCACTTTCCCAGTCATCTAATCAAACACATGAACAACCCCTTAGGTCTCAAAGGGTGTCTGCAAGAAATGCCTTAATTAAAATCCGAAATCAACTGACATAGTTTTCCAACTTATTTAATTGCTGGTTCGTCTTGTTTTTTCGAGTGAATGAATTGTTTCCTTTCATTTGTCAGTTGCTCGCTAGTATCCGTCGATTTCACTATTATTTTTAACTTTTTGTAGTTCATAGTCATAAAAGCCGCCGAGAATCTCTTCACTTTTGGTATCACGCAAACGATAAGTTATGGGTTTAGTGTCTAGGATTTTTGCCACTTTAAAAAGTTTTGTGGACCACAAGTAATTAATTTTTTCAAAAACATTAGTCGTTCTATTAATTCGAACAGTATCACCAACATTAAATTTGTTCTTCTTGACACTCATTTCACTAGAATATGGTTTAAGAAATGTGTCAATTGTATCTTGATCAGAATGATGAACTTCCATTGGGGTTTAATTGGACAATGATCGATGAGGTCGTTGATTATAAATCAACATGATTTTATCTAAATTATGAATAAAAGTAGATGTACAATTTATTAAAATTAAAAGTCGAATAGTTCTTATCAATCGTTCGGCCAATGCAGCCTTTATAGGGCTGTGACTATGATAGAGCAGTGTTTTATATTTCGCTAGTACTTTTGCAACATGGGGATTAACAAATTCACTACCGCGATCCGTTTGAATATTTGTATACGAATCCTGTTTGAGATAACTTTCAACGGCCTGATCAACTTCAACACCTCTCTTTGACTGCAATGGAATGGCGCATGCAAAGCGACTAAAAACACTGATTGCAAGTAGAATGTACTTTTACGGTGTATTGTGACGTCTTTGAATCTCGTCTAGAGTCAAGAGATCAGCTTGCATTATATGCAATGGGAAAAAGGCTTCAGTTTTTCGATAATGATTAGCACGAAGTCTATGATTTCTATGCCGAGTGTAACTTGATTCATTTTGAAGATAGCATTGTACATTTTTAGTGGGAATACCAGTAACTTCGGAAAGAGTGGTGGGGGAACTTCAACTTCCCACTTCATCAATATTTTCTTAAACACGTTTCAGAACTTCAACCATTTTGAATGTAAACGTGTAGTGTAACGTTCGCTATCCTTTTGTATACTGGTGGTTGGTTGTGGTGACGTTGACTTGATACGTCTTCGCTTTTTTCGAGATATCAGTGGTGTACTGCTCCTCCTTATTGTCAAGTTTCCACTAGGTGTGCTAGTATTTTCCAAAATTGATTTAAAATCTTCTTCTTCTTCTTCATGTTCATATTTTAATGGTGTTGAGGGTGCATGTTCTTTTTTTTTTTAGAATTTGCCTATTGCTAATAAGGCCTTTGGGGATGTTTAATGTATTTAGAAAGTTGTATAGATGAGCGTCAAATGATAATAGTCCTTTACGATTTGTAACCATGTCGTAGATTAAATCAAGTGGATAATAGATCTTGTTTCGAATTACGATCTCTGTTTCGTAGCTGTCAACTTTAAATTGATCTTAGAAGCCTTCCTAGTTATAAGTTATGAGTAGTGTACTTAGTTCGAATTATGATCGCTGTCATAGATTTACAGTTTTCGATAAAAATTATTCCGCATACTCCTTCTTTAATTTTTTTCCAGAAGCAGCAGCAGAATCCTGAGGAGATGATTCTTTTTTTTGTGATCAATACCACTGTCCTTCGCACGATAGGGCTTATGTTTTTCCACTCGGCGAAGTGCTACTTGAAGTAAAAGCAGTTTTTTATCATCCTCAATATTCTCGTTGTCAATGAATTTACTCAGATTGTCCTCAAAGTGTTCCACAGGTGAGAGAGCGAGTTCTATTGGAGTCAATTTATAGGGTTTGGCCATTCTCTAGAGAAAACTGTTTACAATTCCTGCAATTATTGTCAGTAAAAGCGTGAAAAAGCTACCGCTCGCCTGAAAAAGACGTTTCCTTTTAAAATCCTTTCCTTTGTTTCTAGAGGCCAATGTACGTACAATGGAATGATGTTGCTTTGCCTGTTGCTTAACTACTTCTGGCAGTTGAACATTGCCCTCGGTCAAATTTAAAGAAAGTTCAGATATTAGATTAATGAAATCATTGTCAATACCATGTTTGAGTATAGCTTTCCTAAGTGGAAGTTTTGAAGCGCTTAGAACTGAAAACAAATATCTATTTTCATGTAGTTTCTTCAGTGTCATGATAGCAACTAATAGGTCTTTTTACTGTTCACGGGGAGATATACTGTAATTTCATTGTCAAAAATATCTGTGACTGCACGGAAATCCTCGGATTTCTTTTGATTAAGTTCCAATAGGATATAGCCGTAGGGTATATTAGTTGCCTGATTGTACGCTGAGAGCAGAAATTTGGGGGCACCTGGATATATTTGTTTATTGAGAGTTATTAGTAAGCTAGAATCATGAACAACTCTGTAGATGATATAGTAGGTGCAGTTCAATGCAATTGTTCGCATACATTTGCTCTGATGAAAGAGGTTGTGTAGAACCAGAGTAATGGAAATCTGTTCATGATGAGAGCAAACGGTGAACAATTGCAGCATTTCCTGGGACCATTGTTCAATAGATTCAGCCAGATCGTCAATAATCAACCAAGAGTTTGGTTCAATAATGTTGAAAACATCAAGTCCCTGTATGAAGTGTATCTGCACCAATCCCGCCGTGCCAATTGCTTTTATTTTATCGTATGACTTCTGCCAAATACTGTAACAATAGCAGATTTTTTCGGCTTTTCCACAAACATTTTATCACAATTTTTAATTACTGTTGTTTTGTTTTGTTGTATTATTGAGTGTTATTTTGCCTGACATTGATGGCCCACACAGAAACGATCTGAATGGTGTTTTAAATTGATACATGTTCCCTTCAACAGTTCACCTAGACAACTAACTGTAGACTATAGTTGTCTAATGACTAAATAATTTCCCTATTACTAGTCCGTTCAAGAATAATAATGAGAAGAAGAACAAAATCAATAAAGAATCTTATTTCTTGTATTATTAACAGCATTTTACAGAAAAAAAAGAAAAATACACTTAAGATTTTTTTTAAATTTATTTATAATAAAACAACATTTATTTAAAAAATGCACTAGAAAAAGCACTTTAATAAATATACTTTATTTATTTATAAAAACAACATTTAATGAAAAAAAATACACTTGGAATAATATCACTTTTTTACATCATTTTAAATTTGAATGCAACATGTATATTTACAAAAAAAAATATGCTCTAAGTAAAAAAAAAGATAACTTTGATAGTGGCGGATCGCCCCCCAGCTGGTGGCCAGTCGAGCGCCCCCCCCCCAGGCCGTGAGGCCCCCCCAAGGTTTTAGAAAATTTATTGGACTTTACTCAAACCGATACTTTCCCTATGGCTAACACATTCGGCTCGGTTGAAAGTTAAATAGTGCCCCAGGGAGAGGGTAGTCATACCGTCTTGACAAACATAGACCTTGTCGAAAATGGTACTCATGTCAATTTTTTCTATATTTATAGTGAAGTTTCTGTAGTTCAGTGAACGAATTGCCAACAATTTTGCTCGTGGAATTGTATTTTCAACAATACAATTCCTATACATGTCCATGTCGAAATTCTTATCCACATAGCGCGTGGGTACTCCTTTGAAACGTTTTTGATTTCCTCGTCGTGTTTCTGTATAAAGTACACCTTCGGACTTACGAACATACCACGGGAAATCATGTCGCTTCCCGTTTCTGATAAAAAAAAATAAAAGCTGATTTGGCACCCGACGTTTCGCTAGCTCTGGGTAAAGCCCACTCCAATTGGTGCAGTCCATCCGCGAGCTGGTGATTTCACCGTGCGCCAAATCATCAAGTAGGTTTGGGGTTTTTACTTTTAGCAGTAGAGAATCTGTGTCCCCGTAGCAGACCTCTGCTTGCCCCTTCTCCGGGCACTGTACCCTAGCCACATTGTAGTAGAATTCCAACATGAGCTTTTTAGGGATATGCAAGATCGCACTGCCTGCAGCAATATTTTTATTCAGGGCAATGCTATTTTTTTTCTATTCAATAGTACCATGTCCGGGCCAATGATTGTAAAGGAAGTGTAATTTGGATCGGCAATAATTCGAGCACATTGTTTGGGATCGGTCACGACTTCACAACGATTCCTATTGCGAACACTCTCGCAAATGTTACCAAAAGCCGAATTTCAAATGAGCATATAAATTTCTTTTTCGGCTTTTGTCTGCGTTTCAGAATGTTTCTTGAAAAAAGTGTCAACAAACGTTTTTAGATAGGGTTTTTGACTAAACTGGAGGGCTCTATGAACCTTTGTGACGTTGGAACTGTTGTTGCACATCCATTTTAAGGCCACATGATGTACAACAATATTTTTCTTCGGCAGAAGGTCAGCAATAAGTTTTTGTTTTGAAGGTGACTAATGCAATCCGTCCACCTAGAGCAAACGTCTGTTGCGGGGGCTCAAAGAGTCCCTAGTCACAGGTCTATTGATGCAAGGAAAAACAAAATCCTTTACTGAATCCTGAAGCTCAACTGGTATCTCCCCATCAATTTCAAAAAACAATCCAAACGGCCCATTCTCCTCAATACTGTCAATGTTGGGGAAATTGGAGGCTTGAGGGTCATTGAGCCATTTATAGTCATCGCAGGGTAGTGCATAATGGGACATGACCGAGGGGTAGAGTGAATTCATATCAAGGAAAACTGCATCTGATTTTGTCCCCGTCTTCTCTCCAGTTGGATCAGTATCCAAGATACGATCCCCGTGAAAAACGTATCCACCCCTCATTGACCTTACGATAAACAGGTGCTGATCGAAGTCGGTGATCAGCCCGATTTTTTCCCCGCTAATTTTTAGTATGAGGTACATTACCAGATGAGGAGATGAAAAATAATATTCTATATCAAGATTAAATTCCCCAATGATTTTGTCCGTATTTTTACAAATAATGTCTAACAAAGTTAACACATCACTCGACAAATACAGCTTGCAGTAGTCAAACTCATTTTTACACCCTCCCTCTGCCCAAACTTTTTTAGCAAAACTGTATTCATCAGGGGTGCACCTACGATCGTGTAGACTATCGTAAAACGATTCGATCGAGGGAATAGTTTCCTCAGCGAATCTCGACATGGAACAGTAATAATCAGAAGGATATATGCCCTTGACCGTCGACAAATCATATAAATCATTTGGAAATTGTTGCTTGAGAAAAGAAAAAGCGTTGCAGCCGTCATCATTTTTCTGCACTTGAATTAATTCGCTCAATGATTTAGGGAAAAAACTGTAGGAATCTAAAAAGCGAATTTTATTCGTGTACTCAATGGCGTCTTCAACATATCTCCACATAAATTCCAAAACAAGCAACTTTTCCGATGATTTAGGAATGATTTTGCAGGAAAAGCTGTCTATCACCCATGCATCATCCACTGTTCCATTTCTTTGAAGATGTGCCATTGCTGGTAGCACTTATTTTAGATCGTAGTTAGAATTATGTATAAAAACCGGAATAAAGAGTTGCTGTTTAATTTTTAAATTACATGAATTGTGAGCCTACCCCCGAAAGTTACTTTTCCCCGTTGAATTGGGGTCAATAAGACGACTGTGACACTGAACTGCTTCTTTTGGGGCAAGAGCACTCCTACAAACTCAACAAATTGTACCATTTTCTAGTGCCAGCTGCTCCTTATCTGAAAATGACATCGGGCAGTTGGTGTGACGCAATCGTGAAATTGCACCGTTCGCTGTTTTTATTAAAGACACCAATAACTTCTCCATGCTACCCTCCTCATCCATAGTAAAAAAAACTCTTGCAATTGCATTTTATTATTGGAATCGCGACGGGCATGCGCCTAGGAACACGCAACTAGTTTGTGTTCCTTGACTATATTTGGCCTTGATGGGTCTGATACCTCCACCAGTCTTGATTCACAATCCAAACATACTTTATCAACCTGTAGCAGGGAATTTTGGAAGTTTTTAAATTGTAAAGTATCTTTGCCTTCTGCCGGAATTTCTATTCTTTTATTGCCATGAATTTTGCAATTTCTCATGTGATCTGTGAATGTTCGTTCAGTTCTAAATGAGGGAATACACATGGGGCAATATTGACATTCCCCTTTGTTCGTGCCTTGGGATAGGAGTCGACTTATTGCCGTAACGGGGAAAAAATGACCATAGGATTTTACATCTTTGGGAGGCTCATAGACCACCCAAACCTAATTTTTAATATTATCTACCAACAGTGTCCTAACTGAATATAAAACCCCTTTTTTATTTGGTTTCTTTCCCCCATTTACAAATTCTGTGTCATACTGGAGAACAACCACCTCCAACCCAAGATTTTCGTTTGCTTTTTCAAATATAGTTATTTCTTTTAAGGACACCGGATATTTTCCCTCTAAACAATCAAAATTTACTTTAGGGAAATTTTCTCCACCGTTACGAGCAAGTGTGTCGAGATTTTTTATTGTTGACTCATCTTTCAATGTTTTATGGGCTGCAGCTAAAAATGCATATTTAAAGCATTGCAGCCCTGTGTCAAATTTGAAACCCTGAACCCCTTTGGTAGCCGACAAATCTGGGTGGCATTTTATTTTTCTACCCGCCCCTCTTACAATAATTTTTTTTTTAAATATACTGAGATTCAGATCCATATTTTCAATTTATAAAAATGTGGACCCTTTTCCCCTCTCATTGAACGTGTCCAAAGTTAATATTAGTTTATTAACCCAATTGAAAAAGTTACCCGCAAATTCATTTAGACCAGGGTAAAAAGTTTGATTGCCAGTTGAAAAATGGAAATAAAAAATGTCCCCAGATGTCCCCTTTTGTAAATAAACTTTTTGATTTACCAATGCTTTAATCCCCCCCTGACCCCCCCAAATCTTAATATTAATCTATAGAATTCCTCGAATTCAGTTAAAGTGGTTATGTATAATAATTTCAGGGTCTGTTAAAATTACACCCCCGGCCACCAGGTTTTTCTCGGGGGGCTTAAGATCTACCCTATGTGTTTGCAAGTGACCTAGAGCAGATTCCAACAAATTAAATTCACATAGTTCTGGGGACGTGACGCTATTTTCATGTCCCGCACCTATTTGCACAGGACCCAATTCACTAATAGTAAAGTCATCGTCAAAAATGTTCCCGGAAACATTAGATCCAACAATTTCCATAAGGCTATCCATTTCTTCCGTTGTAAATTGAAAATCCAGGGGGATACTAAATGACGTACCTTCATTAACATCATCCGGCGAGAGGGTACAATTACCCATGATATTTTGAAGTCCTGGGCCAGAAAAGGCAGTTGTTTTTGTAGCTTCCCCCTGAAAATAAAATGAATGGATTGAGTTTTCTTCTTTGAGGAAAGTTTTATCACAATTATAGTACACTATTTATTTTTTTCTTAGTCGGACTTTGTATTCATATTATTTATCAAACAAATGTTGTGTTTTTTTCTTAATTGGATTCTTATTTATCAAACAAATGCATAATAAATTAAAACTTTTTGCTTATAGTATTATTTATAAAACAAGTGCATAATAAATTACAAATTTTGTTAATAGCACACACGCACACATTCACATACACACACATACACACACAAACACACACACACACACACAAAGAATCAGACACAAACAAAGAAACCCAATCATACACAAACAAAAACAAACACACACAAACACACACACATACACACAAAGAAACACACACACACACAAACACACACACACACACACACACACACACACACACACACACACACACACACACACACACACACACACACACACACACACACACACACACACACACACACACACACACACACACACACACACACACACACACACACACACACACACACACACACACACACACACACACACACACACACACACACACACACACACACACACACACACACACACACACACACACACACACACACACACACACACACACACACACACACACACACACACACACACACACACACACACACACACACACACACACACACACACACACACACACACACACACACACACACACACACACACACACACACACACACACACACACACACACACACACACACACACACACACACACACACACACACACACACACACACACACACACACACACACACACACACACAAACACACACACACACACACACAAACCTACAAACACACACACACACACACACACACACACACACACACTTACACGCTCGCAAACACACTCACTTGCGCACACATGCGCACACACACAAATACGCACGCACACACACACACACGCACACACATACATCGCAACGTTTGACTAATAGCAATAAAATACGGTAAAAAAATCAACTCAATAATTGTCTTAATAGCTCATTAAAAAAAAACTGACTCTTTTTTCCTGCAAATCTTGCCATCCATAAGAAATGGCGATCAGAGTAAAAGCAGGTTCATTTTCCTACAAATCGACCCGTTTACAAATCTACTATTTGTAATAGCAATAACGTAAAGAACATTAGGTAAAAATGCATACATTTCCAAATTCAGACTGCACTTGTGTGCCGGATGGTCCTGGCAAAGCATGACGGGGGATAAATGGGGCGGTGATGTCCGTTTCTTGTATAGATGCGGCGGCGATGTCACTGGCTTGTACATATGAGCTAGCGGGGCTCACCATCCTGTGAGCAGCCTCCCATTATCTTTTCGGTTTTTGACCAGACTGTATTCGCGTGGCCCTGGATGGCTCAGCTATGTCCAGTTCTTGCATTGGAGTAGCGCCATTAGCCTTAGCTCTCTTTTAAGGGGGAGGCAGGCATTCTTCAAAATTGTCCTTAAAAAGAAAAAAATATTTAGTATGGAAAAACAATTCCCCTTTTTTACAGAAGAAAAAATTAGTACCTCCGTTGCATCAAATCCAATACAATGATTTAAATTATAGATCTAAAAATAGTCAACCATAAATATGGAATAGTTAAAAGCTAACCAAACACTAAACTTCAGTGTTGCGTGTCGGAATGACCACATTAGTTTTCTTGTCAAAGGGTATACATGTGTGCACAAAGAACCCCCCCCTTACTTGTCATGGGAAGAAATAGTTTGTTTTTCACCTTACAACGAAGGTGTTAGAATTGATACATTGCCCCTTCCCCGCCTTATATTTTTATAAAAGCTTCTTAATCATCTGTGAAATCCATTTGCCTTCATCAAATACATTTGAAAATAGAATATCTCGTTGAATTTGACTAAAAACAATCTCTTTTTTCAAACTGTCTTGAATTACACAAACGCATCTGGCAATAATCTGTGCCGGAAACACAAGCGTGTAAAATTTGTCTTATGAAAATCACCTTTTTGTAAAAAGGTTAAACACACATGGTTTTAATCTAGACTGCAACGAAAAGACGTTTTAAATGCATGAACGGGAAAATGACATTTTTTTAGTGAAAGAATTATTTGTAATGAATGAATTAAACTCGTAAAAAGAGGGGGAGGGAAGATGGGGTTTACATAGTGGAAAAAAGAGCATATTTTATGCTTTCTATCGACTATAATCATCAGATTGTAGAGTTTGTATTGTTGGGGGGACGGCTATGCCCCTGAATTTGAATTTACTGGAGAGGTGACTATGTAAAATGATTTTATTTGGAAATAAATTAAGAAAATTTACTAAACTGAACTCACAATATAAATAGATGTATCCAAAGCTTAAAAGTCAATAATATCAAATATGTTATCCATGGTGTGTTAAAACATTATGAAAATTTAATCGTAACGCATGAGTATTATATACGAAATCTCAAGGACGAATGAAAATCCCTCTTTTTATTTAAATCCAATCACCAATCAAGTTATCGTATGTAGAATAACCTCCACTCTCTCACTGATTGGCCCTAAAAAATGGGTATTGCCTCAAAACCAGTCTGGTTGTGTTATAGAATCTCGACTATACTCTCAAAACATGTTTGACCACTTTATAGGTTTGCCCGCTTTTTAAAATGTCCACGTGAAACTGTACTGCATATTCTTGTGAAATTGATATCAATAGCAAAAAACCAGTCTGATTGTCTTATACAATCCTGACTATAGTTTCAAAACGTGTTTGACCACTTTATAGGTATAAAAGGATTGGTCGCTTTTTACAATGTGGAAATGAAACTGTAGTGTATACCATGTGAGGGGGTACTCACTCTCTTTGAAAAGGTGTAGAGGTCCCAGCAAATAGCATAGGAAGGAACATAAACTCCTAGAATAGCATAGGAAGGAATATAGACTCCTAGAATAGCATAGGAAGGAACATAAACTCGTAGAATAACATAGGGAGGAACATAAACTCCTAGAATAGCATAGGAAGGAACATAAACTCCTAGAATAGCATAAGAAGGAACATAAACTCCTAAAATAGCATAGGAAGGAACATAAAGTCTTAGAATTCATTATAAGCATTCTACTTATACCCTGGGGGCATATAAGGTTTTTGTAGAAAGTGTTGTCGTAGAAACCTCAAAAAAGCTCATTTGATTGGAAATTGAAAGGGCTAGTGCCCTTTTTAATAGTGAAAAGTCATTGGAGAGAAACTAACACCCTCTCAAGCCCACCATTTCCTCAAACCCATCCAATTAAAATTTTGAGATAGGCATTTTTTTCAACGTAGTTGAATGTTCTGGAAATTTTGATTTTGAGAAGAACAAACCCCCGCCCCCCCGCAACCCCTCAGGGCACGGGGATTTATGCCCTGTGGACATATATGGTTTTTATAGAAAGCTTTTTTCATAGAGACTTCAAAAAGGACTCATTTGATTGGAAATTGAAAGGGCTAGTGCCCTTTTTAATAGTCAACAGTAATTGGAGGGCAGCTAACCTCCCTCTCTCGCCCACCATTTCCCCAAGCACTTCCAATCAAAATTTTGAAATAGCAATTTTGTTCAACGTAGATGAAAGTTCTGGAAATTTGGTTTTTGAGGATTACAACCAAATCCACCCCACAGCCTTCAAGGCAATGGTTGTAAGGTATGCCCTGGGGGCATATAAGATTTCTCATAGAAACCTTACGCCCACCATTCTCACGCCCAGGATTTCCCCAAACACATCCAAGCAAAATTTTTAGATAGCCATTCTCTCACCATAGTTGAAAGTTCTGGATATTATGTCTTTGTGGATTTTAACCCCCCCCCCTCCCCACACCCCCCGCCGGGCAAGAGGTGTAAGTTATGGCCTGGTGGGATATAAGATTTTTACAGAGAGTTGTCATATAAACGTCTAAAACTTCGAAGGTCTAGTGCCCTTTTTAATAGTCAAAATTGATTGGAGGAAAACTAACACCCCTCCCACGCCCACTTTTTCCCCAAAAACATCCAATAAAAACTTTTAGATAGCCATTTTGTTCAACGTAGTTGAAAAGTCCGAAAATTATGTCTTTGAGGATGACACTCCCCCTAAGCCCTCAACGCAAGGTTTGAAAGTTATGCACTGGGTGCATATAAGGTTTTATAGAAAGTGTTGTCGTAGAAACGTCAAAAAGGGCCCATTCGATTGGAAATTGAAAACGCTAGTGCCCTATTTAATAGTCGAAAGTGATTAATGGGAACCTAATGCCCCTCTCACACCCACCATTTCCCCAAACACTTCCAATCAAAATTTTGAGATAGACATTTTGTTCAACGTAGTAGAAAAATCTGAAAATTAGGTCTTTGCCTGCGTTGTCGTATAAAATTCAAAATGGACTCATTCAAATGGGGATTGAGAGGGCTAGTGCCCTTATTAATAGTCAAAAGCGATTAGAGGGCGAATGCCCAAACCCCCCTCCTCCCCAACCCATCATTTCCCTAAATACTTCCTATCAACATTTTGATATAGAGATTTTGTTGGATGTAGTTGAAGGGTCTGGAAATTATGTTTTTGAGAATGACAACCCCCCACAGCCCTTAGGGCTAAGATTTTAAGTTATGTCCTGGGTTATAAAATGGCATATAGAAAGTATTGTAGTAAAAACTTCAAAAAAGGCTCTTTCGATTGGAAGTTGAGAGGGCTATTGCCCTTTTTAATAGTTGAAAGTAATCAGAGGGTTAATTGCCCCCCCCCCCCCTCCCAACGCCCATAATTTTCCCAAATATTTCCGATCAACATTTTGATATGTCCATTTTGTTCAACGTATTTGAAAGGTCTAGAAATTATGTCTTTAAGGAGGTATCAACCCTCCCCCCATAGCCCTAAGGAGAAGGGTCGTAAGTTATGCCCTTGGGACATATGACGTTTAATAGAAATTTTTGTCGTAGAAGCTTCAAAAAGGGCTCATTCAATTAGAAATTGAGAGGGCTAGTGCCTTTTTTATTTATCAAAAGTGATCAGAGGGCAAATCCACGTCTATCATTTCCCCAAACACTTTCAATCAAAATCTTGATATAGCCGTTTTGTTAAGCCTGTCAGAAAGGTTTGGAAGTTATGGTTTTAAGGATAACAAATCCCCCCAGCCGTCAGGGCAAGGCTTATATTTAAATTTTGACTATGTCAATATAAAACGAAAAGAAATTAATCAAAAAAACTTTTTCACAAAATAATTTTTTCAAAAAAGTAAAGAACTTCATAAAACTAAAAATGAACAAAAGTAGAGTCAAATAATCTACCGAACATACAGGTTCCATAAATTGGTATCGTTAAGCAAATAACACCCGAAAAAAACAGAAATTAAAACGAATCAAACTCGAAACGTACAGCCACTAACCTGATAAAGATTCTAGACCCTATAATTTCTAAAAGCCAGAATATAATTTGTACTTCACTGAAAAAATTCTTTTAGATGTCTTCACTTTTATAACTTTAAAAATTCAAAAATTAATTAAGATTTTAAGGAATAAATATCAGCATGTGTATGTTAAACTGACAATGCACATTTTTTTTAGTAAATTCATGTTAATTCAAGGAAGATTCATTATCTTTCGATCCAAATTTTAGTTTCTACCAGTGCTTCATTATACTCAGAAGTCCCGACACATTTATTTCAGATTTCTTCAACTAAAGCCTTTATAATTCAACATATAAGTTTTTTTTTAGCAATTCAGAGCTCTTATTTTGAATTTCAGAAACAAAAGCCGTTTCATTTTTTCAAATCTTCTCTTTTTCATATTTTAGTATTCTAAAATTCTTATTTTCATATATCTGCAAATAAAACCTTTAAAATTAAACAAATTTCAAATTTTAAAAATTAACAGGTCTTATTTCTCAAAAGTCAACAAAAAAAAGTTTCTCATTTGATTAATCTCAACTTTCTTAGAAATTTTGGGACTCCAAGACTTATAATTTATATTTCTACAACTAAAGCATTTTCAATTAAGAAAGTTCCTATCTTAAGTGATTTAGAGTTCTTATTTTTGCAAAACATTAGTACTTTAACAGTTCATAATCTTATTAAATAATTTAACGGTTCTTAGGCCAGTTTTCGCGATTTTACAATTCACATTCTTCAAATTTCAGGATTTTTTTTACAGATTTCCCAGTTTCCCATTTCTACAACTTTAAATTCATGTATTTTTCACAACTTACCAAAATCTGCACTTTAAAAAAAAATTCCCAACATTGTTAGATCCAATTTTCATAATTTTTTTGAACAATCATAACCATTTTTACATTTCTAATATATTTATATTTTGACAACTCAGTGCCTTCACAGTTTCAGGAATCTCAAACTTCATACGAATTTCGGAATCCTTACACCTAATTTTTGCAATTTGGCTACTCATAGCCTTCAGTTTTCAAGAATCTCGACAAATTTCATATTTTAAAACTTCTAAGACTAATAATTATTATATTTGGATAGCGCACTTCCTTCACATTTTCAAGAAACTCAAGCGTTTTTTTTAAATTTCTACATTTTCATGCCTAATTTTCATTATTTTACAATCCAAATCCTTCATAAGAACCTGAATTTCAGTTTTTTCTAAGATACTCAAATCATAAGCTTATATTTCACACCTTAGCAACTCAAACCCTTCATATGACGAGAAATATTAGAAATTTCACATTTTCACAAATCTAACGCTTATAATCTTTTATTTATTTTGATACCTTCATACTTTCAAGAATATTAATTCCTTCTATACTTCCATAATTCTAAGACTTAATTTTAGAATTTAATTTTAATTAAACTTTAATTTTAAACTCAAACCCTTCAAATTTAAAAAATCTGAATAGATTTCATATTCTCACGCTTCAAATGCTTTCAATTTTACATTCCGACAACACAATACTTTCACTGAATCTCAACAATTTGGAACTCCTACAACTTTTAGATATATTTTTAAAGTTTTTAAGAAGTCAAATCCTTCTATTCTCAAGAATTTTAACAAGTTTCACCTGTAGCTTTTATGTTTGGTCTAGTTTTTACATTGGGCTTTCATACTAATATTAATTTAGGTAAATTTAGGTTAAGTTGATGCATCAGCTTCTAAGTTGAAGGTAATGCTTCGATTTGTCAAATTGTGAAAACTAATTCTAAGATTTGTTGAAATTTGAAAAAGGTTGATATTCTTTACAGTGTGGAGGTTTGCGTTCTCCAAACATAAGAATTACAAGCCCTAAGAGTTTGAAAATCTGAAATTTGATATGATAATTGAAATTTAAAGGCTTCGAATTGCAAAATTGTGAAAAATAGGTCTAAGATTTACGCAATTTTGAAAAAAGATTACTGAATTGTGATGGCATGTTGTTGTCTAAAAGTAAAATTTAAAAGTGGTAGAAGTGGGGAAATGTGAAATTTGTAAAATTCTCGAAATGTGGTGGCTTTGAGTTGTCAAAGTGTGAAAAATGTGTCTATGGCTTGTCAAGTTTTGGAAAAAAAGAGAGGCTCTTGAAATTTGAAGGTTTGGAATTGTCAAATTAAGATTGAAATTCTTGTACTTGTTAATGCATTTGCGTTGCCGGAATATATAAATTACGGATATAGTACGGAAATGTTAAATTCTTCAACATTATTGAAACTTGAAGATCTTGAGTTGTCAAGTTGATGAACTAGATCTAAGAATTGTGAAAATTTTAAAAAGACTGAAATTTTTTGAAGTTTGAAATGTTTTGTTGTCCTAAAATAATGAACGAATTTTATTTGTAACCTGCCATGCAACAAGAGAAGAAAAGGTGCAGTAAACGAACAAAAATAAAAATAAATAAAAAAAACTGCATATAAACATAAGTAGGAAGGGCATAATATCTCAGACGAGTACATAATTTATGCATGTTCTTATGGTTTTTGTCACTGAGAATAAAAAACAGGATTTTTTCACTTTGATGTATTTTCACGTTCGAAATATTTGTTGTATCCAAGTGTAATGAGACTGGGGTGAAGTTTGCACCTGCGCATTGACGAAGGAGAGAGATGTATTGATATAGGACATGAGGGGGGAAATGGATTTCCAAGAAATTGATTGCGTAATCGAAGGGGAACTAAATTTCGGAGAAATTGATTACGTAATCTCCCGGACGAGCATAATTTATGCATATTTTTATGGTTTTTGTCACTGAGATTAAGAAAACAGTATTTTTCTCACTTTGATGTATTTTCATGGTTTATTAATGTCTATTGGGGTCAAGGTCGATTGATTTGTTGTTGTTGTTTGGCCAGGTGTAATGACACGAGGGATGATTTACATAATCGCTAGGGGGAATGTATTGATCTAGGGGAGAAAATTTCCGAGAACTTGATTTACATAATCGCTGGGGAGAATGTGTTGATTCGATAACGGGAAACAGGATCCCATGTCTCCTTCTAAGCCAATCATGGAGACGGTTACATCTCCTTCTAAGCCAATCAGAGAGTCGGTTAAATATTGTTTCACAATAAAAAACAAATAGCCCGTGTGATTTCGTATATAAAGGACCAGCGTTGTGATTAAACATTCAGAAAGTTCTGTGACACTAAGGATATAACATTGGATATTATTGATTTGGATACTCTGGATACAATGATTAACAATGTGAGTTCTGTTTAGTAAATTTTCACAGTTTATTTTCAAATAAAATCATTTTACATAGTCCCCCTTCAGTAAATTCAAATTCGGGTACCCCCCCCCAATACAAACTCAACTATATATTGTTTATACTCGCTAGAAAGCTTAAAATATGTTCTTTTTTACCACGTAAACCTAACCTCCCCCCTCCACCACCCCTCCGCTGGGTATGACTTAAATTATTACAGTTGGAATAACATTGTTTTTTATCTCTCATTTTGAAAGCCAACTTTCTGTCAGTCCCTTAGCTATTAATATACAGTTTCCATTTAAGCCACCCGATAACTTGGCATAAACATTCCCGCAATGATTTAATTAGCTGTCACCCTTTTAAAGCACATCCGCTTTCTCAATTCTTTACGTTAGCGCCTTAACCAAAAGGCTTCACAGATCAAAAAGGATTGTTTTTCCCGTCAAATTAAAAACATTTTCACGCTGAAAGAGATTACTGTTTATTAAGCTAAGCCTATGCAACCTGTATGGAAGAGTGAAACGAGTTATTTCCAAAATTATGGTATAACAATATTTTTTTAGGACATTATATAAAAAAGGGGAAGGGGCAATGCCTCAATTCTAACACCTTCATTGTAACAAAGTGAAAACAAAGTGTTTCTTGGCGTGAAGAGTAAGAGCCTGGGATTTCTAAGAAAAAGAATACATAACTTTATTATGCGTAAATTGAATAGCTTTAATTTCCAAGCATAGTATATTTCTCATAAAATTTTAGATTTTTGCATGACTGACCAGGGGGGGAGGGGGCTTCTTTACGATAAATGCTTTCTAGTCAAAATTATGGTTAGGGGGTTGGAGGGGTACTAATTTTTTCTTCTGTAAAAAAGGGGAAAATTATTTCAATACTAAATTTTTTCTCTTCTTTAAGGCAAATTATGAAGAATGTGTGGCCCCTCCATCTAAGAGAGCAAGGGGTAATAATAAAACCCCTGCGAATGCGAAAGTTGTGCAGTATGGTCGCTGGACGAGGCCCTCCAGACAAGTGTTGCCAGCCCAAGTCCAATCCAATCAGGAACCAATGCAACCTACCAGTGACATCGCCGTCACCGTATCTGTGCAAGCCCGTGACATCGCTGGCTCGACTGCAAAAATCCGTGCCGTCACTGGCCCTAATGCACAAGCCGCAGCCCAATCTGCACAAGAACGTGACGCCGCCGGCCCGTCTGCTCTCCATCATGCGTTGCCTGGGCCTTCAAGAGCTGCCCCACCTACACAAGGTCAGGAGGTGGCCCTCCAGCATGCTATGCCAGAACCTTCAGGCACTCAACTACAGCCGAAATATAAAAATGTAAGCATTTTTACCTAACTTATAGAAGTATCTAAACAAACCCATTTTCCATCACTGTAAAAGTGTGCGTCAGAGATATCTATAATCTTTCTCTATAATCCCCCACCCCTTGTTTTAAATTTCTCTGCTCCTCCCTCCTTCAGAGATATCTAAATATAATATTATTTTTTTGCTTGTCAAAGAAACCGCTCTTTTTTTAATCTTTCTTATTTTCTCTGCCCACTGTAGGCATCTTCGCTATCTTTTCAACCTCATAATAATATTTTTAGCTAATTTCTAGTTTACTGTTAGGTTAGGCTTTTTATCTCAAAATACTATTTTTCGCTAGAATATTATAGTTTTAAGGGGCCTTCCAACAATCGATTCATTTCATCACAGTAAAAGCGTTGCAGAGATATTAAAAGACATTGTTCCCCCTTTTAAAGCAGGTCAATTATCTTAATCTTTAATTTATAAAATACTTTTATTTAAACACAATTCTCTATCGTAAGGAGTTATTATATGAAGTAAAGACATCTTTTTTTTAAAAGAATATACAGAGTATTAATATGAATTATTTTTTGAGGAGTTGTTTGAACAAAATCAAAACCTTCTATGTTATTTTTTGATTGTATTAAGTTTTAACTTTCAGAATATATATAGAGTAGAGAACTAAATTTCTACTGCCAAGCGTGTTTTTAAATAATAATACAATTTTTATAAATATGAATGATGTAGATACTTTGAAAATAAGCTATTTATCTTTTATAGATTACATTGACTCCATATGCTCTGACCCCTCACCAGCTGAAGAAAGCAGTACTGAACTCATTCAAGGGGCAATTGAATTTAATGCAATTCACGACAATGAATCATGAATGTCAAGGAATTGCATGGTATCGTTAATTCACTTGAAATACCGTTTAATACTAATGATTTTTTAGCTGATTATTTTAATGTTGATTATAGCGCAGTTGAGCAGGGGGAATTGAGTCCAAACACATTACAAATTTTAGAGGATTTTTCCAATGAATTAACAGGGAACCCTCCCCCCGCTGATAACCTACTTCCACTTCAAAAAACTGAAGTGGCTTCCCATAGGCCTATTTTTGAGAAATGTGGGGGAGGGGGTGGTGATAATATACAAGAGCAGAGGAGGAGGAGGAGGAGGGGGCTACTATCCAATTTAAGACATTCCCTGAGTTTCAACTTTCAAATACAATTTTAAATACAATAGTTGTCTACACTGCAACTTTTGGAGACCTTTTTAATTCGCTTTTGTGTGGTAATTTTGTGTTTTACCATGTAGAAATTGTTCATGAATATGTAGATAGAATTCGTGCACTGCTAGAAAACCAAATTCAGTTGTGGGGAGGAGGTAGGGATTCAATTAAGGTTTCTATTGTTTTAAAGGTGTTTAAATGAGGGAAAAAGTGAGGTTTATCATCATTATGTACATACCGAGATGCGATTGGTCTATCCAAATTTTGAGAATTTTGAGGGTGTTTTTTCCGAGTAGATAGGCCATATTATCACGCATCTCGAGAATTATAACGAAAATGGTAGCGGGTCTGTAGTTCTTTATGTTGAAAATTTAAGCGTTAATATATGTAAATTTAAGAAAGATTTTATTTTAAGAGGGGGGAGTGGGCCAAGGGCAATTGAATTAAAATATAATTTTGATCTAGTAGGATGTCAAGGTGTCCAGAGAATCTGCTTTGAAACAGGTCAAACATGTTTCAAGTACGCTTTCCTGATTTCAGCTTTCCGGCCTTTGAAATATGGCCCTACAAAGACGAATTTAGATCACTGGGCTGTACATGGGAAGGAGGGGTCCGATTTTCCCATTGTAGATTTCACTTGTTTAGAGGGGAAATACCCAGTAACGCTCAGATCTATGGATATTTTGAAAGGGCCAATGTCCATTTAAATATCGGTGTTACTGTGGTTCAGTATGAAACTGAATTTGAAGATGGGTTTTGCTCTAAAAAGAAGGGGGTGGTGTTCCCAGTAAGAGGTCCGTCGATTGAATTGGTGAAATACTGGGTATGGCTGTTGTACACACCACCTAGTGACCTAACCAATTCAATTGGCCATTTTAACCCCATTACAGACATTAGTAGAGTTGTGGGGGAGGGAAAAAAGGGGCGGGGGGTATGTCTCTACTGTCCTACATGCCTGTCACGATTTCGTAGCAATTTAAAAATACGGGATCATATGAAGCATTGTAGACGGCATGGCTACCAGTCAGTGGAAACGGTTTCAGGAGATAGCGGATTCAGGGCCATTTTAAGTTTTAAGAGAATTTTTAATTTTATTGCTCCTCCAGAGCAATAAAATCTCATTGGATTGTGAAGCAAAGCTGGTGGAAGTGAACGATCTTCAATTTCCAAACCGAATCAAAGAACATCAAGCTATTAGAGTTTCCTACGCCCAGGCACAAAGAGACAGTTCTAACACTATGAAGTTGTTATAAATAGTTGAAACGTTGGATGAGGGAGAGTGTATGGTCAAGGCACTGACTAAATTAATTGGAACCGCTAATGGCACTATTTCTCGTTTGAGATATACGCATTACCCTATGGTGTTGTCTGCAGAGGATCGTCTCGCGATTAAAAATCAAAAAATATGTTGGGTTTGTAAGGGGTAGTTTGGAGAGGGGGATACGGGGAAAGGAAAAAGAGGGTGCAAGGGGAAAGTCAGAGACCACACTAACTTGTGACAGGAAATATCCTCTGGGGGTAGTAATTTTAGAGGGGTAGCTTATCAATCGTGTAATATAAACGATAGCCAGCAGTTTTTTATTCCAGTTTTTATTCATAATTCAAATTATGATTTAAAATTTATTTTACCAACACTGGCATGTATGCCCAGGGAGGGAGGGGGAGTAGATTGTCCATGGGAAAATAATTCATTTACCTATAACATCATTCCCAAATCGGCTGAGAAGTTGGTGCTTTTCGAGCTGAAATGGCAGGTAATAAATAATGGGCATACGTGTTGGAATAAAATCAGGTTTTTAGATTCTTTTAGTTTTTTTCCCAAGGCATTGAGTCAATTGATTCAAGTGCAAAAAAGCGACAATTTTGATAGTTTTCCTTTGCTTTAACAGCAATTTCCAGACAGTGAAATATATGACCTATTGACCTGTCAAGGTGTATATGCATACGACAATTACTGTTCTGGCGCTTGCTTAAGTGAGGTGAAACTACCTCAAATTGAAGCGTCCTATAATTCAATCACCAACAGTGAATGCACAGCCGAGGAATATGAATTTGCCAAGAAGGTGTGGTCTAAGTGGAATTGTAAAAAATGGGTAGGATTATTGTAGACTGTACTTGGCCAGTGATGTTTTAACTCTGTTAGACATAGTTTGCAAGAACACAGACCAAATCTATTCAGAGTTTGGACTAGATATAGGCTATTATTTTTCCAAGCCACACTTGGTGATGGACTTGATTTTAAAAATTAGTAGGGAGGAAATAGGCTTAATAACTGATGTGGACCAACACTATTTTATAGAAAGATCAATGTGGGGTGGGTAAGTTTTTCATGGGGATCGCGTTTTGACAACCGATCCAAGCGGACAAAACAGTCAAATGCAGTGTTCTTGGACATGAACTCATTGTACCCCTCGGTAATGACTCACTACTCTTTGCCGTGTGGGAACTATAAATGGCTTGAGAATCCTTGTGAGTTCCCCAACATTAACACCGTCGAGGACAGTGGGCCACAAGGATGGTTCTTTGAAATTGACGGGCACATTCCATTGGCGCTTCATGATTCAGTCAGAGATTTTGTTTTTCCCTGTATCAATCAACCAGTGACCAGGGACTCACTGAGCCCCTACAATCGATTATTGGTTGAGGATATGGGGATGCACTGGACCCCCTCTAAGCAAAAATTGATTGCAGATCTGGACCCTAAGGAGAATATCGTCCGAGTATCGGATGGTGAACAATGGTTTCAAGATCACCATAATACATAGGGTCCTGCAATTCAATCAAAAGCCATACTTAAAGAAGTTTAACGACACTTTTGTTGATAAACGCTCTCGGGCAAACTACAAAGTAGAGAAAGAAATGTACAAACTCATTATAAATTCTGCGTTTGGCAAAATGTGTGAAAGCGTAAGGAATAGATCTCGTTGTGACGAAGCGACTGACCTTCCAGAGTGTGCACGAATCATTGTCGACCCCAAGTTTACAACGTTCACGAACATAGAGGCTGGCACGGTCCTTCTACACAGGAAAAAGAGAAATGTGGTACTGAACAAGAATATAGCAGGAGATAGTTCAGTACTTGAAATTGCCAAAAAGCTCATGTTGTCGTTTTTTTACAACGTGTGCAAGGTGCAATGGCCACGGGAGGGGGAGGTTCAAGTTTACTATGGGGATACAGATTCTCTGCTCTGAAAAGTAAAAACCGAGGATTTATTGGGAGACTTAGAAAATGGAGAACACATCAGCTCACGGATGGATTTCACCAACTGGAATCTGTCCCTCTACCCTAAGTTGGTGAAACTTCAAGCCCCCAACCAACTAATAATGTTAAAATTAGAGACGGGGAGTGATTTGATATCCAGGGGGGTGTTCCCGGGTCCTAAAGTTTATTGCGTGGAAACACATAATAGGGATGTAAAGCAGGCGTGTAAAGGGGTGCCTACACATTTTGTAAAGAACAATTTTAACATGAGTGTGTACAGAGACTGTGCAGAAAGTAGCCTAGTGCCGAGAGCACAAGTGCTTGTAATTCACTCTCTACAGTATAAAAAGTATACTGTAAGAGTGAAAAAAAATGCAATGTCATGTATATCTGACAAAGTCTATGTGCTTGAAAATGGTGTAAGTGTACTACCCCATGGCCACTACCGTATTTCAGACCGGGTTGAATGCATAGACTATCGCAATCAACTTGGTCTGGATAAATTAACCTGAATGCTCTAACCACTAACCCAACCAAACCCTATCATTAATTAAATGCTCTAACCACTAACCCTGACCTTTCATAAATTAAATGCTCTAACCACTAACCTAACCCATCCATAAATTAACTGAACCCAACCTGTAGCATCAGCAGCAGTGACGACGACTATTGTATACATTTTCCCTCCGGGGGTGGGGGGTCCCGCCCGTGGCCGGCCTGCGGCCCCGAGGCTCCTGGGGGGGGGTCCCACCCGTGGCCGGCCTTCGGCCCCGAAGCTCCCCGGAGGGGGGGAGGGGACCCTTTTTAAATTCATAATGTTCAACTGTGCTATTTTTTAAAGTTCATCTTCATGTTCATGTTGTACAAATAGTTTATGTTTGTACAAAAATGTGTGTGTTCTTGCTGAACAAAAAGTGTTTTTCTTATGACAATAAGTGTTATACAAATAGTGTTATTGTTGATGGACAAAAAAGTGTTTTTTTTATATGTCAAAAATGTTTGAACAAATAGAGTTTTTGTTCTTGTTGAACAAGTGTTTTTTTTATGTTGTTCAAGTTGAACAAATAGAGTTTTCATGTTGAATAAATGAATGAAATATTGTTTTTGTTGTTAACGTATTAGATAGATCTATGGGAAAATTATTACTACTTATTCATTGGATAAGTATGATTTACAGTTAGTTGTAGTCCGACTTTTGTCAACAACAGCAGCAGCATGTATCAATTTAAAACACCATTCAGATCGTTTTTGTGTGGCCCATCAATGTCTGGGAAAACGACACTTTTAGCTAAAATAATTCAAAATTGTAATAAAATGTTTTTGGAAAAACCAAAGAAAATTTATTATTGCTATAGTATTTGGTAGGAGTCCTATGATCAAATAAAAGCTATTGCCACAACCATACCAATACAATTCATACGGGGACTTGATGTTTTCAATAGTATTGAACCAAAAACGTGGCTGATTATTGATGATTTGGCTGAATCCATTGAACAGTTCTCACAGGAAATGCTACAGCTGTTCACCGTGGGCTCTCATCATGAACAGATTTTCATAACCCTAGTTCTACACAATGTGTTTCATTAGAGCAAATGTATGAGAACCCTTGCTTTGAATTGCACCATCTATATTATCTATCGAGTTGTTCGTGATTCTAGCTCACTAATAACTCTCAATAAGCAAATATATCCAGGCGCCCCAAAATTTCTGCTGTCAGCGTACACTCAGGCGACAAATAAGCCCTACGGCTACATTTTGTTAGATCTTAATCAGAGCACACCCGAGGATCTACGTGTAGTCACCGACATTTTCGACAATGAAATTACCGTATATCTTCCGGTGAACAGTAGAAAAAGCTATTAGTTGCCAGTATGACACGGAAGAAACTACACGAACAATAGCATTTATTTTCCGTTTTAGGCACTTCAAAACCACCACTCAGGAAGGCCATACGACATGTTTTTCATCTGGTGACATAAAATCCAGCTGCCGACACGAAATTCAAATTAAGTCCAGATTTAGGTACAATGAGACTTAAAACTTGCTTCTCTGTGCCAAAATGATTTTATTTCTTTTTTTTGTCTTAACAAAAGTTATTTTCTCACATCAATCTCTTTTATTGCATTTAGATTTTTGGGTACCCGTCTGACTGAGTGTATTTCAAACAGTATGCTATATGAAAATTGATGTTCTCTGCTTTTTAGGGCTACAATGAGCCCTAAAAAACATTAAAGTTTTTAAATAGTTAAAATATTAATTTTTTTTATTTTTTGTAATATTGAAAGTTATATATAGCAAAACTTTGAAATATTCATAAATAGTTTTGATGCTTGAACAATGGAGAAAACGTTTTCAGAAAAAACAACGTTTTCGGTCAAACAGTTTGCAATTCTTGGTGATTGTGATGAAATTTAAGACTAATTAATACTAATTTGCAGAGATGCTGATCTTGTCTAGGCTGAATTTTTGGACCTAGAGTATCTATTTCTACTAAAATCTTTGTTACCACGGAGTAACAGCAAAAAAGGTTGTGATACTAAAAAAAAGAAACCCTTTAGATAATAAAATAAATATAATTATATGATCATATATAATAGTAAATAAAACGTTAGATGGAAAGAGTGAGATATCATTCTGATAGTAGTACAGAATTTAATTATACTGTAAGATAAAAAAGTAAAAAAAAAGTTTTGAAATCCCCAAAAAAAGAAAATTAATATGGAATAAGTAGAAATAACATGAAGAAACATACACCCTTTTTGGACTGATACCCTTGACAGCCTATTTTATAACGCAAAGCGAGATCATGCTGGCTAAAGTAATAATTAGAACAATAGTACGGCCCTCCAAAGGTAAAAGTACGTATATGCACAATTTTTCACTTCTCGACTTAATGCCACCACCATACTAAAAAAAATGTGCTGAATCGAATGGTATATGTAAGAAGGCTCTAGTCCAAATATTAACGGAAATAGCATATGGATAAAGTACGTATCTGAAAAATTTCTGGGCGCATCCAAAGGTAAAAGTACGTATCTGTGTAGATACGTACTTTCACCCTTGGTACGTACTTTTGCCTTTGACAGGCACATTCAAATGAGAAAGGAAACCAAAGGTCAAAGTACGTATATGTCATGATTCAGCACAATATCATTGTTTGTTTACCAGAGCAGAGCTGAACAACCAGCAACTCTGAGCTATTAAAGAGTACTGGCATAGAATGTCAAGAGGCTTTCTAAATTTACAGAGAGCGTTGGTTATACAAAAGGAAAGAGATTTAAGGTAAGAAAATTTTGCTTCATGCTATTTTGGAACCTTTTCTCCAAGTAGGCCTAAACCCTCTGGTAAAACCCCATCTGTACTACCAGGTAGGTACAACAGACCCGCTACAACCAGTTTACACAGCTAGCTATGTAGCTGTCGAATTAGTACAGGAGAGCAGCGTCATACCAAATTACCAACCAACCACCTAAAGCCATTTTTTTAGTATTGCCTACAAACATGACTTACCTTTGAAATAAAATAAAAAACAAGGGATGCATCAAAATAACCCCTAGAACCTTCTCTGTCATCTGAGATAATCAGGGATTAGTTTGGTCAACTATTACTACATTGAGAAAAAATTGAGGGCCTCTAAATATTGCTTACCTTAGAAACAAAAAAAAATGTATCAAAATAGCCCTAGAACCCCCTCTTTCATCTGAGATAATCAAGGTTGATAACAAGTTCTTAGAATTCCAATTTTTCAGGACATTGGCATGTCAAGCAAGTACAAATGAGGCATCAACTTCAAATACCGACTTGCCATCTTCCAGTGAAGAGCAACGAGGAGCTAGTTCCTGTTCCCCCCCAGAAATCATCCAGATAAATCAAACAACAGACATATCACCCAATTTTTCTGGACATTCTCGATCAAGGGACACCACTGATGGAGAAGCTAAAACTAAGGCACAGTTAAAACACTTTGCTGATGAAGAATTCGAAAAAGAAGATTTAAGTAGAGGTGATAGTGATGAGTCTGATATTGACTGGGAGGACGTTGAAGGGACATTTGGGTCTTCTGATGATGAAAGGCAGACAACTTTGAAGAAGAGGAGAAAGCTCTTTACAGATTTAGTTCCTCTTTCGGTCAGTAATGATGTTACATCAGATCATCCAGAGTACAATCTGATCCATTTTCCTACCGATCCTTTCCTGCCCTTGGAAGATTCGGCTTCGGATGCAGCAGCTTATGAGACCCAAGATGACCAGCTAAATTTGGACAATCAACCATCTAATGAAAGCAACAATGCTGTTTGTGAACCTGATTCCTCAGACCATGTCATGTGTGTAATTGACGCTGTAGCAGCAAGGTCTGTGGGACAAGATAGAGAAAATAGACGTGAAGAAAATGGTGGAGGAGAAGGAAGGTCTATTGTTGACCTTACTCCAAAACGAGTTCGCTCAGAAAAAGATAAATTTGAAAGAGATGTTAAGAAGTATCCATTTCCTGACGAACCTGGCTGTAAATCTAACAAATGTACAAACTCATGTTTGAAGTTTTCCAGTGTAGAATTCAGGAAAATTTATGACACATGTTGGAGCAAAGAATATAAATCAAGACAAATGTGGCTCGCTTCTTTGCTGACATTCCTACCAGTTAAAAGAAGGACTATTGCCCCAGAAGCTGCGTGTAGAAAAAAAAATACAGTTAGGTACAGCCTTCCCAGAAATTCGAATGACGACCCCACTCTTACCCCAAAAGTTGAAAACTTGCCAGTTTG
Source organism: Artemia sp. Qi Xiang Cuo (assembly GCF_049724085.1). Classification (NCBI taxonomy): domain Eukaryota; kingdom Metazoa; phylum Arthropoda; class Branchiopoda; order Anostraca; family Artemiidae; genus Artemia; species Artemia sp. Qi Xiang Cuo. The sequence continues at coordinate 2,270,690 of NW_028300808.1, forward strand.
CAAGTCTACATTCCTTGGTTGTCTAGGATTAGGCAAAAATGACAGAGTGATTTTTACAATCAAGTCAAAAATTGAAAGGGATGCTCTTGGGAATGAGCTCAAGGACGGAAGGGGCCATAAAGTGGCAGGGCCACCAAACAAAGTTGATCGAAGCCTTGTGATGCAGCACATTGAAAGCTTTCAGCCAGCAATTCCACACTATCGTCGAGCTCACGCTCCAAATGTTCGGTACCTTTCTCGTGATTTGAGCTACAAATTTATGGCAGAAGACTTTAATGAAAAATATCCAGCAAATAAAATCTGTGATGAGACATATAGGAAGATTCTTAATGGTATGAAAGTATCATTGTGCATGCCCCAAAGTGACAGCTGTGACATTTGCACACTATTAAAAGAGAAAGTAGGGGCTGCGAGAACTCCTGGTACAAATGGTGAGGCAACCGAGAAAGAGACTGAACTGTACAGAAAGCACATAGATCTTGTTGAACAGGTTTCAAAAGCATTTTCTGAAGATAAGCAGAAATACGAAAAAGATTCAACTAACATGTTGTTCACCGTGGACCTACAAAAAGTGTTATTGCTTCCCATCATGCACAGCAGAAAGGAGGCCTTTTTTCTATCAAGACTCGTGTGTTTTAATGAGACGTTTGCCCCCGTTAAGGCCACCCAACAAAACCAGAACCTTTGCGTTGTTTGGAACGAATCTCGACAAGGACGTGATGCACCTGATATAGGTAGTGCCTTCCACAAGGTCTTAAAGATGAATAGGGATATCTTGCACTTCATTTTTTATACTGACAATTGCTGTGCCCAGAAAAAAAATTGGACAATTTTTAGTGAATTTGTACTGATAGTCAACAGTGAAGGAGGACCTGAAACGATTCGTATCAAGTATCTAGTGAAAGGCCATACGCACATGGGGGCTGACTCCATACACGGATCGATTGAGTCTCGAATTCGAAAAAGGGATGTTCTTGACTTTGAGGATTTGTGCGACACCATAGAAAAACGTAGAAAATTCACGAAAGTCGTGAAAATGGACATAGAAGACTTTTGCCAGTGGAAAAGCTTAAAAGCTCCTGGCATCGTCATGAAGAACTTGGGCGTGACCATTGATGAGTTCAGTGAGGTCTGTTTTAAGAAGGGAAAAACAGAACTGTTCTATAAAACTAGCCCTGAGGGTGAAGAAAAGAGTCTAAGTTTTGTGCCAAAAAAGCTGGTTAGTACAATCAAAGAGGCAAAGTATCCTTTGCCAGATCCGATTCTTGGCGCAAGGGGGTAAAGCCAGAAAAGAAAAAGGCCATCTTAGAAAAACTTGTACCTTTTATGAATGAGAATCGCCGTACATTTTGGCGCACTATGCCTTCATCAACAGCTTCTGTCGATTTGCTGAAGCACGGCTGTGTTTCTTAGCTGCCTGCAGTATTTCAGTGATTTCTTTTTATTTTTTTTATTTTTTAACTTCTAATTATTTGAATAAAAAAATGACTTGTTGTACATGCTTCATACGTGGTTTAACCTTCGGTATACGTCATAGATACGGGGTTTTGGGCAGAGTAAAAGTGCGTTTTATGTTTTATACAGACTTTTACCTTTGGGACTTCATTCGAATTCGAGTCTCGAGTCAAAGGTAAAAGTACGTATATGTCATATACGCACTTTTACCTTTTGAGAGCGCCTCTTTATATGAGTAACGGTCCAATGGTAAAAGTACGTATCTACTGTTTCAGGCTTCGGGGCAGTAATAATAGAAAATTTTACTTAAAAATATGAAATCCCCATATTTGTTTACCTATTTAACTAATTTCCAGAATTAGCCAGTGTCCAGTTTCACCGTAAACCGTATTTGAAGCTCTCAAAAGTACTCAAACTTTGAGCCGTGATTTATCGAAATAATGAAAAGTGTAGATACGTACTTTTACCTTTGGAGGGCCGAGTATGACATTTTGGTTACCAGTTATAAGGCACCTGTCTATAACCGGAAATATAAGAAAAGCTATATTTTGAATGTTTTCCAAAGACAGAAATTTGTTTTATCTCCTCCGTTTTTATGCTCTAATTATATTTATATTATATTTCCAAAGAGCTTTATTAGGGGCTGTAAATAAGTTGTGTAATCGGGCCGTTGCTATACTATGCACTGATAAAAGAGCAATGAAGAAGTTGCAACATCATATAACAAATATACTGTGCAGAAATATTTTATTTTTCTATTATACAAGTTTAAAATATAAAATATTATAATTTCCATAGTAAAAGCTAAGATTGCTGAAAAACACTACAATTTTTTGTTTGTGTAACGTAATGAGGTACGCCGTTAAAATCAGTGAAGTTTTTTTTTATAATATACGGAATAATACAATTAGTATCTTAATATTTCAAACGATTATGACATGTCGATTTATTGTTTTCCTTCTCATTTACTTCTTACTCATTTATATTCAAAGCTCAAAGACCACAAAATAAAATATAAAAACTGGGAAAGAGCCTTAGCTTCATTTCCTCATAAAAGTTTTACGTTTTTGTATTACTTTTTTTTAGTTTTTGAGAGAGTCTTATTTAAATTTGTTTCTGTATGTTGGTATTAGTATTGTAATTCACCTAACACAAATTTTAGTCCAAAAAATCAAAATCCAAAGTCCAAATTTCCCAAAAAATAAAAAAAATTAGGAAAAAAGGCAAAAAAGGTAAAGTCAAAAGCCTAAAGTCAATCAGGGTTGCGGTATCCACTGTAACCTACCAAAGAACACACGGCAGCTCATAGTAATCAAAAATTTAAGAAAATGTTTTGAAGAAAATATGTCAAGTAAGGAAGAACTGTCACTTGAAGCTGATTCAGAAATGGTAGCTATTATTTTGCCGAATACTAATGGTAAAAATTTATTGCCAAGACAGATTTATGGAAATTTTTAAAATAGCCTGATAGCTAACAAATTTTGCCTCGGGTCAAAACGAAAACTTCATTATTTGAATCAAAATAGCCAAAAACCCTATTCAGAACATTAACAGTCTCCTCTCAGAAGATTAACAGTAACGAGAAAAATCACTTTTCAAACAGAGGAGGGGACAGCCCCTTCCATATACAGAATAATTTCTGTTCGTTTTAAGTTTTGATGTTGCTCCTTACTTTCAGTTAAAAAAAACTTGTTGTTTTTATTTAATTTTTGAACGTTTTTGAATTCATGCAGGTTTTGATTTTGGCTCACCGTAGATAAATAGTTAAAACAAAATTTGTATATTGATTTTACTTTTATTTGGTTAAATGGCTTTCTCGAAAGTTGTTTAATTTTACTTACTAACGTTTTTGTTAGTAATAAATATACATAACTTACGAATTAACTTACATAACGAACTTCTATATTCATATATTTTTAATACGTATACTATGGGGTTCACCCCCTAGTCAAAACCTCACTCTTTACGCTAAAGTTCGAATTTTGTTCCAATTCTTTAAAAATGACCCCTTAATCACAAAGGCCGTTAATTAGAATAAATAGCTATTATGAAAGTCCTAAAAAATCTATGGCTTAAAGAGCGAGGTATTGACTAGTGGGGGAACCCAATAATATACGTAATATTTTCTGTTCGTTTTAAGTTTTGATGTTGCTGCTTACTTTCAGTTGAAAAACTAGTTTTTTTCTAATTTCTGATCGTTTTTTTTTTAAATTCTGGGAAATCTGGCACCCCCTTCATAGCAAAGTCCCTTCCCCTATAAAAACTTCCTCCATGGAAAGATCCCCCCACCATTGATTATATTGAGCTTAAAGCCAAGATCATCCTTTAGGTTATCATTGAGAATAACCTTTTTACTGGCAATAGGTGAACTAATGTAGATCTTGCCCTCCTCCTTTGAATAGTCTAAAGGAAAAGCTCCTTTTTTACGAGCGGAAGTTCTTTTATTAATAGAACGACATAAATCATTCATACTGGTGAGTTCCTCGCAGGGTAATTCAATATATGGATAATCCATCCAATTAATTTTTTGAATTTGTTCTTGATCACCTGAGGGTGGTGGCGGCCAATCATAGGGTCTAATTTTTATTTCATATTTACAATCTTTTCTCAGGATGTCGTAGGTATTTTTGAGAATACAGTCGACAGGAGCCACTTCATACTTTCCGTCGAATTTGATGGTGGGGGAAAGTTTCGTCCAAAAATCACTTGTTCTATTCAAGTCATTGTAGAGAGGATCAGAAACATTGGACATGAAAGTGACATAGAAATAATTGGGCATTGTTACTGTCTTCAGCACTGACCCAAGAATCAAAATCTGAGTTGTATCCTAGCCAGCAAACATGCAACTGTCTCTTGCCCCTACGAGTACGATTCTTTAATATCTTTTCAATTTGATAAATTTCACTGGTGTTTCTAACTTTTTGCAGTTCATATTCATAAAAACCGCCGAGAATATCACCATCTTTGGTGTCTCGCAGTCGATATATCGTGGGTTCGGTGTCCAGGATTTTTGACACTTTAAAAAGTTCGGTGCTCCATAAATAATTCCCCTTTTCAAAAATATTGGTGGTTCTATTATTTCGAACAGTATCACCAACATTGAATTTCTTCGTCACATTTTTTTTTCTTTTTCACCATTAAAGTATTGCTTTAGAAAAGCATCAAATGTATTTTCACTGCAGTGAACATCCCGAGGGCTTGAGTTGGACAGAGATCGATGATTGTATGATCGATGATCGATGAGGTCGATGGTTGTATATCCGCATGATTTTATCTAAATCATGAATAAAAGCCGGTGTATTTTTCAGAATATCTTGAAATTAATAGACGAATCGTTCTTATTAATCGTTCAGCCAATGCAGCCTTTATCGGGCTTTGACTATAAATAAAGTGTTGTATTATATTTCAATAGAAACTTTTGCACATGGGGATTAACAAATTCACTACCACGATCCGATTGAATTTTTCTATACGAATCCTGTTCAAGAATGCTTTCAATGGCCTGATCAACTTTAACACCTCTCTTTGATCGTAATGGAATGGCATATGCATAGCGACAAAAGACAATGATTGCCACCAGAATATATTTATAGGGTGCATTGTGACACTGTTGAACAGCGTCTATAGTTAAAAGATACGTTTATACTATATGCAGAGGGTAAAAAGGCCTTACTTTTCTAGTATTGTTTGTTATGAAGATTATGATTATAGTTAAGCGCGTAAATCTGTTTATTCTTTAGATGCTCTTTTGCTTTTTTTAAAGAGGTATTAGAAACAAATTTGGAAAGTGTTTTTGGAGATCTTAAACTTCCTGCTTTTAAACTTTCCGACACCTTTCAGAACTTCATTCTTTTTGAACATAAACCCTCAGTGTAATGTCCACTCACCTTGTTCAAACTAGTGGGTGAATCAATCCGTCTTTACTTTTTACTAGCAGTTACAGGTATTATAAAATCATTGCTGCTGCTGCTAATGTATTCAATTATTTAATCTTCTTCTTTTTTAAATGCTGTTTGCGTTGTTGAAAGACTATATTCTCTTAGTTATTTGCTTATTGCCAATAAGACTTTTGGGGAAGTTTGATGCATTTAGAAAGGTGTATAGATTATTGTCAAAGGATAAAAGTCCTTTACGATTCGTTACCATATCACATATTAAATCCAATATTTTATGGCATTTTCCCTGATTATTGACTCGCTTCCCTGTCCTATTAACTTGAACGAGACGATGACCACCAGTTTCCATCTCATAATAAGATATGACGATTTTACTCTGCTCTTAGTAGGTCAGTGGCACTAGCTTTCCAATTTTTGTTACAACTGAATTCAATTCTTTCTCCTTTGATTGCACTGCTGCAGAATCTTGAGGAGATGTTTCCTGTTTAGAGGGATCGGCGACAGGGATCACGATAAGGTTTATGTTTGTCCACACGTCGCAATGCATCTTGAAGTAAAAGCAGTTTTTTGTCATCGGCAATATTCTCATCATTAATGAATTTGCTTAGATTGTCTTCAAAATGTTCGACGGGCGAGAGGACAAGTTCAAATGGTGTCAATTTATAGGGTTTTGCCATTCTCTAGAGAAAACTTTTTACAAGTCCTGCAATTATTGGCAGTAAAAGTGTGAAAAAGCTACCGCCCACATGAAGGAGATGTTTTCTTTTAAAAATTTTTCCCTTGTTTTTACAAGCCAAGGCGCGTACAGTGTAACGATGTCGCTTTGTCTGTTGTCTAAAACATTCTGACAGTTGAACATTGCCCTCGGTTAAATTAAAACAGATTTCAGATATTAGATTAGTGAAATCATTGTCAACACCATGTTTGAGTATGGCCTTCCTAGGCAAGGGTTTTGAAGTGCTTAAAACGGAAAATAAAGGCCGTTGTTCGTGTAGTTTCTTCAGTGTCATAATGTCAACTAATAGTCTTTTCTACTGTTCACCGGAAGATATACTGTAATTTCATTGTCGAAAATGTCGTAGACTACACGTAGATCCTCGGGCGTGCTCTGATTAAGATCCAGAAAAATGTAACCGTAGGGCTTATTTGTCGCCTGAGTGTACGCTGACAACAGAAATTTTGGGGTGCCGGGGTATATCTGTTTATTGAGAGTTATTAGCGAGCTAGAATCACGAACAACTCGATAGATAATATAGATAGTGCAATTCAAAGCAAGGGTTCGCATACATTTGCTCTGATGAAACAGATTGTGTAGAACTAGGGTTATGGAAATGTGTTCATGGTGGGAGCAAACGGTGAACAGTTGTAGCATTTCCTGTGAGAACTGTTCAATGGATTCAGCCAGATCATCAATAATCAGCCACGAGTTCGGTTCAATACTATTGAAAATATCAAGTCCCCGTATGAATTGTATTGGTATGGTTGTGGCAATTGCATTTATTTTATCGTAAGACTCCTGCCAAATGCTATAGCAATGGTGGATTTTTTTCGGCTTTTCCAAAAACATTTTATCGCAATTTTGAATTATTTTGGTTAAGAGTGTTTTTTTCCCCGACATTGAGGGACCACACAGAAACAAACTGAAGGGTGTTTTAAATTGATACATGCTGCTGCTGCTTTTGACATCATTCAGACTATAACTAACTGTAAATCGTAGGTGTCCAGTGATTAAGTAGGAGTAGTAATTTTCCCATAGATCTATCTAGTACGTTAACAAGAACAACAAAAAAACAATATTTCATGGTCATTTATTTGCAACATGAAAACTCTATTTGTTCAACAACAACAACATAAGAATAACACTTTATGTTCAAAAAGAATCTGACAATATTTCATGGTCATTTATTTGCAACATGAAAACTCTATTTGTTCAACAACAACAACATAAGAATAACACTTTATGCTCAACAAGAACCTAACAATATTTCATGGTCATTTATTTGCAACATGAAAACTCTATTTGTTCAACATGAACAATGATAAAAATGACACTTTATGTACAACATTATAAAAACACTTTTCGTTCATCAAAAGCAAGAACAACACTTATTGTCTTTACAAACTTTTTGTCCAGCAACATGAACTCTTTATGTATATAAGCCCAGAGTAGCACACTTTTCTCTACAAAAACATCACCAACACTTGAAAACAACAGAAAAAAAAAACACCTGAAAGTTGAAGTAGCACAGTTGAACATTATGAATTTAAAAGGGCCCCCCCACCCCCTGGGCCGCGGGGCCGAAGGTCGGCCAAGGGCGGGACCCCCCACCCTCCGGGAGCGGCCATGGGCGGGACCCCCCAACCCCCGGGGCCGGTCACGGGAAGGGCACCCCACCCCCGGGAGCCGCGATGGAAAAAACTGTACACAATAGTTGTCGTCACTGCTGCGGCGGGTTAGGTTGGGTTAGGTTGGGTCAGTGGTGATGGTTAGATTGGATTAGTTAATTTATGAACGGGTTGGATGGTTAGTTAATTTATGAAAGGCTGGTGGTGGTGGTGGTTAGGCTAGTTGGTTAGTTGGTTAGGTTAATTTATCCAGACCAAGTTGATTGCGATGGTCTATGCATTCAACTCGGTCTGAAATACAGTAGTGGCCATTAGGCAGGACACTCACACCATTCTCGAGCACATAGACTTTGTCGGATATACACGACATTGCATTTTCTTCCACTCTCACAGTATAATTTCTATACTGTAGAGAGCGAATTGCAAACACTTGTGCTCTCGGCACTAGGCTACTTTCTACACAGTCACTGTACACGCTCATGTTGAAATTACTCTTTAAAGAATGTGTAGGCACCCCTTTACACGCCTGCTTTTCATCCCCATTATGTGTTTTAACGCAATAAGCTTTAGGACCCGGGAACACCCCCGTGGATATCAAATCAATCCCCGTCTCTGATTTTAACATTAATAGTTGGTTGGGGGCTTTCACCAACTCGGGGTAGAGGGACGGATTCCAGTTGGTGAAATCCATCCGCGAGCTGATGTGTTCCCCCTTTTCTAGATCACCCAATAAATCCTCGGTTTTTACCTTTAGCGGCAGATAATCTGTATCCCCATAGTAAACTTGAACCTCCCCCTCCCGTGGCCATTGCACCTTGCACACATTGTAAAAAAACGACAACATGAGCTTTTTGGAAATTTCTAGTACTGACCTACCTCCTGCTATATTCTTGTTCAGTACCACATTTCGCTTTTTCCTGTTTAGAAGAACCATGCCAGTCTCTATGCTCGTGAACGATGTAAAATTGGGATCGGCAATAATTCGTGCACACTCTAGAGGGTCAGTCACAACGTCGCAGCGAGATCTGTTACGTACGCTTTCACACATTTTGCCAAACGCTGAATTTAGAATCAGTTTGTACATTTCCTTCTCTACTCTGGATTTTTCCCTAGAGCGTTTATCAACAAAAGTTTCGATGAACGTCTTTAAATATGCTTTCTGATTGAACTGCAGGACCCTATGTATTTTGGTGATCGTGAAGCCATTGTTCACCATCCAGTGCAAAAGCACATGGTGAACAACGATATTCTCCTTAGGGTCCAAATCAGCAATCAGTTTTTGCTTAGAAGGGATCCAGTGCATCCCCATATCCTCAACCAGTGATCGATTGTAGGGGCTCAGTTAGTCCCTGCTCACGGGTCGATTGATACAGGGAAAAACAAAATCTCTGACTGCGTCGTGAAGCGCCAGTGGAATGTACCCGTCAATTTCAAAGAACCATCCTTGCGGCCCATTGTCCTCAACGTGGGTAATGTCGGGGAACTCACAAGGATTATCAAGCCATTGATAGGTCCCATACGGCAAAAAGTAGTGAGACATTCCCGAGGGGTACAATGAGTTCATGTCCAAGAACACTGCATTTGACTTTGCATCGTTGCTGTTTTGTCCGCTCTGATCGGTTGACAAGACGCAGTCCCCATGAAAAACATACCCTCCTCTCATTGAACGCTTTACAAAATGGTGGTGATTTACATCTGTGATTAGGCCTATTTCCTCCCTACTAATTTTTAAAATAAAATCCATCACCAAATGTGGTGTGGAAAAATAATATCCTATATCTAACCCGAACTCTGAATAGATTTGGTCTGTGTTTTTACAGACTATATCCAACAGAGTTAAAACGTCAGTAGCCGAGTACAGTCTACAATAATCCCATCCATTTTTACAATACCCCTCGACCCACACCTTCGTGGCAAACTCACATTCCACAGTTGTTCATTCACTGCTGGTCAGTAAATTGTAAAAACATTCAATTGGAGTTAGTTTTACCTCGCTTAAGCGAGTGCCAGAACAGTAATAGTCGTATGCGTATACACCTTTGCAGGTCAACAGCTCATACATTTCACTGTCTGGAAAGTGCTGTTTAAGCAAGAGAAAGCTATCAAAATTGTCGCTTTTCTGCACTTGAATCAATTGACTCAATGCCTTGGGAAAAAAAACTAAAGGAATCTAAAAACCTGATTTTACTCCAACACATATGCCCATTATCCACTGCCTGCCATTTCAGCTCAAGAAGCAACAACTTCTCGGCGGATTTGGAAATAATGTTATAGGTAAATGAATGATTTACCCATGGACAATCTACTCCCCGTCCCTCCCTGTGCATACGTGCCAGTGCCGGTAAAATAAATTTTAAGTCGTAATTGGAGTTGTGGATAAAAACAGGATAAAAAACTGCTTGCTAACATTTAAGTTACACGATTGATGTGCAACCCCCCTAAAATTACTGCCCCCAGAGGATATTTCCTGCCATAAGTGATTGTGATCCCTGAATGTCCCCCGCCCCCCTTTTTTCCCTTTAGTCCCCTTATTCCCCTCTTCAAACTCCCCCGTACATACCCAACAAATTTTTTGATTTTTAATCGCGAGACGATCCTCTGCAGACAAAACCATAGTATAATGGGTATTTCTCAAACGAGAAATAGCACCATTAGCTGTGCCAAGTAGTTTAGTCAGTGCCTTGATCATGCACTCCCCCTCATCCAATGTTTCTACAATTTCTAACAACCGCATGGTGTTAGAACTGTCTCTTTGCGCATGGGCATAGGACACTGCAATAGCTTGTTGTTCTTTGATTCGTATTGGAAATCGAGTATCGTTCACCTCCACCAACTTAGCTTCACAATCCAAAGATATTTTGTTGCACTGGAGGAGGGTTTTTTGAAATTTTTTGAAGCGAAAACGGCCCTATCCCCTGAAACCGTTTCCACTGTCTGGTAGCCATGCCGTCTACAATGCTTCATGTGATCCCGTAGTTTTATATCGCTACGGAATCGAGAGAGGCATGTCGGACGGTAAAAACTGGTCCCCCTGTTCTTACCACTCCCCAGAACTCTACTAATGTCTGTGATAGGATTAAAATGGCCAATTGAATTGGCAAAGTCACTAGATGATTATGTATACAACAACCAAACCCAGTTTTTTACTAATTCAATTGACGGGCCCCTTACTGGGAAAACCACCCCCTTCTTTTTGAAACGAACCCCATCTTCAAATTCAGTTTCAAACTGAACCACAGTAACGCCGATATTTAAATGGGCATTAGCCCTTTCAAAAATATCAATGGATCTTAGCGTTACTGGGTATTTTCCTTCTAAACAAGTGAAATTTAAAATGGGGAAATTGGATCCTTCCTTCCCATGTACAGCCCAATCGTCTAAATTCGTCTTGGTAGCGTCACGTGCTAGAGGCTCGAATGCTGATATGAGGAAATCGTACTTGAAACATTTTTGACCTGTTTCAAAACAGATCTTCTGCATACCTTGACATCCTTCTAGATCTGGATTATAATTTGAAACTATTGACCTCTCAGACCCACTCCCACCTCTTAAAATAAAATATGTCTTAAATTTACAAATATTAACACTTAAATTTTCAACATAAAGGGCTACAGAGCCGCTCCCATTTTCGTTATAGTTCTCAAGATGCGCAATAATTTGACCTACCCACTCGCAAAAACACCCTCAAAATTTTCTAAATTCAGATAGATCAAACGCATCTCGGAGTGTATATAATGATGGCAAACTTCACTTTTCCCCTCATTTAAATAGAACTCCTTTAAAACAATTGAAACCTTAATTGAATCCCTCCCCTCTCCCCACATTTGAATTTGGTTCTACAGCAGTGCACTAACTTTATCTAAATAGTCATGCACAATTTCTATGGGGTCAACAAAGATTTTCCCCCCATAAGTGAGTTAAATGGATCCCCAAAAGTCGCAGTGTAAACAGCTATTGCATTTAAAATTGTATTAGATAATTGAAATTCTGGAAGAGTTGTAAATTGGACATTACCCTCCTCCCCCTCTGGTATATTATCAACACCCCCTCCACATTATTCAATAGTTTGGTTATGGGAATCCACTTCAGTTGTTTGAAGTGGGAGTAGGTTATCAGTGGGGGGAGGGTTCCCAGTTAATTCGTTTGTAAAATCATTTAAAAGCTGTAGTGTATTTTAACTCAAGTCCCCTGCCCAACTGTGCTATTATCTACATTAAAAAGACAATCATTTAAAAAGTCATCAATATTATCTGGAATTTCCAGTACAGAGTCGCTCCAAGGCGAATTGTTGGGGGTCTCCAAAGGTGCCTCCACTCCATCACCAACTGAAGAAGATGGCGACAAGGAATAAGGGACAAATGGTCCAACCAATAAATGAAAAATAGCTTATTTTCAAAGTGTTCAAATCACCCCTACTGTTTTAAATTTGGATTATTATTTACATATTATTAAAAACGCGCTTAGTAGTAGTAGTAGTAGCAGTATGCACATAGTAGCATTTGGTTAATTCACTTTTCCCTACTCTATCGATATTCTGAAAGTTCCAATTTCCAACTTAATATAAGATATTTACAATCTAAAAATGACATAGAAGGCAATTTGATTTTGTTCAAACAACTCCACCTCCCTCAATTTCCACTATTTAATGCCCCCCCCCCCCTCCGAGCTGGCCCAGCGGGCTATCGCGGCGCTTCCCGCAGCGCTGCCCGCGGCACGGGGAGCGCCGCTTCTCGGGCCCACCGGCGTTTTCCGGCCGCCACGGCGCAAAAAGCTATCTTTTTCTTAAAAATTCCCGGTCCCATACTTTTCACCAATGGTAAAGAAACATATTTTTTTTTCACTTTACAATGATGGTGATAGAATTGAGGCATATCCCCTCCCTCCCCCCTTTTTACATAATGTCCTAAAAAACCGTATTGTTAGGCGGCATAACAATTTGGAAATAAATCGTTTCGCCTACTTCCCGTACAGGTTGTCTAGGACTCCAAATGAGCCTAATTATTGTACAACTCGTCTGTTCTGTTTCCAAGCGTATTCTCTGGGAAACAGTACAATTAAATTCGAGAACAGTTAACGGTTCTTATTGAATTTCTCTCGTCCAAAATCTTGGCAAGTTGTAAGGCAGCGAAAATTGATCTAGACAATCGTTACGCAAATTAGAACACTGCCTATGCATTTAAGAGATAGCAATGCTATATTCTCACGGCCTTCAAATTGAGTGGGGAGGGAAAACATCTTTTAAAATCTATGACATAATTTTACAGTGTTGAAAAAAAGCGAAAATCGAAAAGATGGAAGAAAAAGGTAGAAACTAATCAGCTTTGAAAAAAAACCGTGCGGTCTTTACTTGTTAGCATTTCCTTATAGAAAATTGTGTTTAAATAAAAATGTAGTTTATGACGTAAAGGCTATTTTCTATGAGGAAATTTGCCGTCAGAATATAGCTAGACGTTTTCGGCTTCACTACGAGAATTCAGCAGACTGCTGAATGTATACGATAATCGATCTGATCCAGAAAAGGGGGAACAATGTCCTTTAATATCCCTGCGACACACTTTTGCTTCGTGATGAAATGTAACGATAGTTGGAAGTCCGAATCCTTAAAACTATAACATACAAATGTGAAAAACGGCATTTTGAGATAAAAAGACTCTCTAACATTGCGACTAGAAATTAGCTAAAAATATTATTATGAGAGATAGCAACAGGTTATGATCTAGAGTGGGGGGAACAGAGAAAATATGAAAAAAAGAGTGATTTAACAAAGCAAAAACAAAAAAAAAATTATATTTAGATATCTCTCAGGGAGGGGGGAGCAGAGAAATTTAAAACAATGGTTGGGGGGGGGGGGGGTGGCGGGGGGGTTAATATTTTAATATCTCTGATACAAGTTTATATTAGGTTGAAAAATAGTTTTGTTTTTAGATATTTCTATAAGGTAGGTAAGAAAAAATGCTCACATTTGCAAATTCTAGCTGCACTTGGGTGCCAGATGGACCTGGCATAGCAAGCTGGAGGGCAACCTCCTGACCTAGCGTTGGTGGGGCAGCGACTTTACTTGGAGCGGGACTCGTCATCATGTAGGAATTTGCCCATTCACTTTTGAATTTCCTGCTAGTGGATGGGCCAGCGATGTCACAATCCTGCGCAGATTGGGCTGCGGCTTGGGCAGGCAACACTTGTTTGGGAGGCTTCGGCCAGTGACAATATTGGACAACTGTCGCCTTCGCAGGGGCCGCATTATTACCCCTTGCTCTCTTACTGGGAGGCGGCGGGCATTCTTCACAATTGGCTATTCATAGACATCCCAGCCCCTTACTTTTCAGGCAAAGAAACACTTTGTTTTCATTTTACAATAATGGCGATAGAATTGAGGCATGTCCCCCTCCCCCTACAGCAATTTCCTAAATATATTGTTAGAACTTAATTTGAAAATAACTCGTTTCACTTCTTCAAATAGAGAGTGCGTAGGCCTGCGCGTAATTATTGCAATTGTATGAAAAACCGTTTTAATTTGAAAATAACTAAAACAATCCTTTTTGATCTAAGAAACCTTTTGGTTAAACTGTTAACGTAAAGGATTGAGAGAGCGGATGTACTTTAAAAGGGGTAATAGTAATTATCATTATGGAAATGTTTTGTCAATTTAGCGGCTTAATGGCTAAGGGATTGACAGAAAGTTGGCTGTCACTTTTAGATAGGCTTACAGAAAGAATAAATTTATCAGAAAAACAGAAATATTTCTATTGGAAGATTTATAGTTATAAACTGTGAGGGGTGTGGAGGTTAGGATTACATGGTAAACAAAAGAACATATTTTAAGCTTTCTAGTGAGTATGAACAATATATAGTGGAATTTGTATTGTGGGGGGGGGGGAGGGTTACCTTAAGTTAAGGGCGGGGCTACATTGTAAAATGATTTTATTTGAAAATAAACTAAACAGAACTCACATTGTAAATTGAGGCTGTCAAGGCTTCAAGAAAGGGTCGAAAAAACTAATTATAATCTTGCGGCAATGTTTTGTCAATTTAGCGGCTTAATGGCTAAGGGATTGACATAAAGTTGACTGTCACTTTTAGATAGGCTGTCACTTAGGTAGTAAAAAGAACACCTTTTACGTTTTCTATCGAGTATAAAGATAGCATAGTGGAGTTTGGGGGGAGGGGAGACTTACCTGAATTTACTGAAGGGTGACCAAGGAAAGTAATTTTATTTTGAAAATGAAAATGTACTCACATTGCTAATTGTGGCTGCAAAGGCTTCAACCTCATCAATAATATTCATTCTTGTTCTTTCCATTGTTTCCTGGAACTTTCTGATAATTTAATCGCAAAGTATGTCCGTTATATACGAAATCTCAATGGCGAATTGGTATGCAAAGGGAAAATCATATGTAAGCGAGCCTCTGATTGGTCTAGAAAGGAGATGTAAGCGAGCCTCTGATTGGCTAAGAAGGAAACACCTTATCCTGTTTCCTATTCCTGGATCTTAACATTCGCCCAGAGCGTGCACTTACAACAACAACAAATAAATCGACCTTGAAAGAAGTGTCATTGACCCTGTCCCCGTTAGACTCAATAATCCAGAAAACATCCATCAAAGTGAGAAAAATAATGTGTTTTATTCTCACTGACAAAAACAATAAAACAGACATAAATTGCTGTATACATCTATGAAAAACAACAAATAAAGTGACTAAAACTCATAACCGTCCAATAAACATCCATAAAAGTGAGAAAATTCCTGTTTTTTCAAGTGAGAAAAATCCTGGTTTTTCATTCTCACTGAGAAAATCATAAACCACGTGGTTCGTCCCGGAGTAGCACCCCCCTTTCTACTACTAGGGCACTTCGTATCGAAGAAGTTGTCGTAAAAACTTCTAAAAGGGCTCATTTGATTGGAAATGGGAGTGGCTAGTGCCATTTTTAATAATCGAAAGTGATTGGAAGGCAACTAATAAGTAGAGTGCTAGGTTATACTTCTATAGCACTATGTTCCTTCCCATGCTATTCTATAGGACTATGTTCCTTCCCATGCTATTCTATAACACTATGTTCCTTCCCATGCTATTCTATAGGACTATGTTCCTTCCCATGCTATCTGGAGACACTATGTTCCTTCTCATGTTATTCTAAGGGTTTATATTCCCTCCTATTATAAGGGTTTATGTTCCCTCCCATGCTATTCTAAGGGCTTATGTTCCCTCCCATGCTATTCTAAGGGTTTATGTTCCCTCCCAAGTTATTCCCAGGGTTTATATTCCCTCCCATGCTATTCTAAGGGTTTATGTTCCCTCAAATGCTATTATTAGAGTTTCTGGTTCCTCATATGCTAGTATCAGGGCTTATTTCACCTCCCATGCTATTATAAGGGTTTATTTTCCTTTCCAAGCAAATCGAAGGGCTTATGGTCACTCACATGCTATTCTAAGGGTTTACTGTACCTCCCAGGCTATTTTAAGGGCTTATGTTCCATCCTAGGATATTATATGGGGTTATGTACCCTACAATGCTATTCTAAGGGCTTATGTTCCCTCACGTGATATTTTCATTGCTTATGTTCCCTCCAATTCTATTCTAAGTGATTAGTTTCCCTCCCATGCTATTCTAAGGGTTTATGTTCCCTCCCATGCTATTTTAAGGGCTTATGGTCCCTCCCATGCTATTATAAGGGTTTATATTCCCTCCCATGCTATTTTAAGGGCTTTTGTTTCCTCCTGTGCTATTCTAAGGGTTTATGTTCCCTTCCATGTTATTCTATAGCGCTATGTTCCTTTCATTGTTATTCTATGGGACCTCTACACGTGATTAAAACCTGTTATGAAACTACGTGCTATTTGCTTATGCCCCGTTGGTACCATTCCAGCGAGCGGGGATTCCCCACCTGTTCCTAAACATTGCAAAAAAATAGCAGTATAAACGGGGATTCCCCACACAAGTTTTTGTTTCGACTCCAAGTTTTTTCAACCAGACTGTTTTCGAGCCAACATCCGTTGAGAATTGTTTGATTGACATTTGCAAAAAACGGTAAGGGATTTGCGGATTGGAGTGTAACTCGAGAGTAGTTTACTATTAAAAAATTTGATGCTACAATCAGAATTGTTTGATTGACATTTGAAAAAAGGGGTAAGGGGTTTATAAATTGGAGTGTATAAAGGTGAAAAAAAAAGAAAAAAAGGGTTAAACTTATTATCAGTTAAGGTAACCCCTCGGGGTTGTTAACTCAGGCAATTCGTTATAAATTTGAGACAACATCAATCTATGAAAATGGTTAATGATGATAGAATGACATTGTGAGTTGACCTAGCTTTACCTCTCCGATATGTTCTGTATAATACACAAGTTGTGTTTGAACAGTGTTGTCAGTTTAAAATAAGGTCCAACGTTATAGTATACTAAAAAAATGATACTAAGAGAGATATAGATGGCAATAAAATAATTTTAATAATTAAATTCAGAACAAAACTTAGAAATCCTTGCAAATCAAGTAGTAAGGTGTATGTGAGTCCGAACCATCAAGGATCATAAGCACCAACGACCCTAACCAGCAGACCCTAATCAACCCCCCAAAGGTCCCCTACACTCAAACTCGAAGGGTGCCCCCCTCCCCTCCAACTTTTTGGCCCCCCCCCCCATTTTTTATTTTTTTAACATGATATATTTTTTTCAACTTTTTTTTTACATGTCTTCGAATTTGATGAAACATACTTAAATTCAGTAGTGTTTTGTCGTGGTTTACCTTGTCACAGTTACATTCTCTTGATTTTTAAAAGTTCATTTTGGATTTCTTTCATTGAAATGCAAGAGTTGGAATATTTCAGTAGTGTTTTGTCGTGGTTAACTAATTTCTTTCCTTGAAATGATAGAGTTTGAATATTTCTGTAGTGTTTTGTCTTGCTTTAACTTGTCACAGTTACAAATTCTTGATTTTTTTCAAAGTTCATTTTGGATTTCTTTCTTTGAAATACAAGAGTTGGAATATTTCAGTAGTGTTTTGTTGTGCTTTACCTTTTCACAGTTACATTCTCTTTATTTTTCAAAGTTCATTTTGATTTTCTTTAGTGAAATGCAAGAATTGGAATATTTCAGTAGTGTTTTGTCGTTGTTTACTATTTTTTTGATTTACCTTGTCACAGTTACATTCTATTTATTTTTCAAAGTTCATTTTGATTTTATTTAGTGAAATGAAAGAGTTGGAATATTTCAGTAGTGTTTTGTCATGGTTTACTAATTTCTTTCCTTGAAATGCAAGAGTTGGAATTTTTCAGTAGTGTTTTGTCGTGGTTTACCTTGTCAAAGTTACATTCTCTCGATTTTCCAAATTTATTTTTGGGATTTCTTTAATTGAAATTAAAGAGTTGGAATATTTCAGTAGTGTTTTGTCGTGGTTTACCTTGTCACAGTTACATTCTCTTGATTTTTTCAAAGTTCATTTTGAATTTATTTCGTGAAATGCAAGAGTTGGAATATTTCAATAGCGTTTTATCGTGGATTACCCTGTCACAGTTTCATTCTCTTGATTTTTCAAAGTTCATTTTGGATTTATTTCCTTGAAATGCAAGAAGTGGAATATTTCAGTAGTGTTTTGTCGTGGTTTACCTTGTCACTGTTACATTCTCACGATTTTTCAAAGTTCATTTTAAATTTCTTTCCTTGAAATGCAAGTGTTGGAATATATCAGTAATGTTTTGTCATGGTTTACCTTGTCACAGTTACATTCTCTTGATTTTTCGAAGTTCATTTTCGATTTCTTTCGTTGAAATGCAAGAGTTGGAATATTTCAGTAATGTTTTGTGGTTTACCTTGTCACAGTTAAATTCTGTTGATTTTTCAAAGTTAATTTTGAATTTCTTTCGTGAAATGCAAGAGTTGTAATATTTCAGTAGTGTTTTGTCGTGGTTTACCTTGTCACAGTTACATTGTCTTGATTTTTCAAAGTTCTTTTTGAATTTCTTTCGTGAAATGCAAGAGTTGGAATATTTCATTAGTGTTTTGTGATGGTTTTCCTTGTCACACTTACATTCTCTTGATTTTCCAAAGTTCATTTTTGATTTATTTCGTTGAAATGCAAGAGTCAGAAAATTTCAGTAATGTTTTATCGTGGTTTACCTTGTCACAGTTACATTCTCTTAATTTTTCAAAGTTCATTTTGAATTTATTTCGTGAAATGCAAGAGTTGGAATATTTCAGTAGTGATTTGTTGGGGTTTACCATGTCACAGTTACATTCTCTTGATTTTCCAAAGTTCATTTTAGATTTTTACATTCTCTTGATTTTTCAATGTTTATTTTGAATTTCTTTCGTGAAATGCAAGAGTTGGAATATTTCAGTAGTGTTTTGTTGTGGTTTACCATATCACAGTTACATTCTCTTGATTTTTCAAACTTCATTTGAATTTCTTTCGGGAAATGCAAGAGTTGGAATATTTCAATAGTGTTTTATCGTGGTTTACCTTGTCACAGTTACATTCTCTTGATTTTTTCAAAGTTCATTTTGAATTTCTTTCATGAAATGCAAGAGTTGGAAAATTTCAATAGTGTTTTATCGTGGTTTACCTTGTCAAAGTTACATTCTCTTGATTCTTCAAAGTTCATTTTGAATTTCTTGCCTTGAAATGCAAGAGTTGGAATATTTCAGTAGTGTTTTGTCATTCTTTACCTTGTAACACTTACATTCTCTTGATTTTTCAAATTTCATTTTTGGATTTATTTCTTTGATATGCATGAGTTGGAATATTTCAGTAGTGTGTTGTTATGGTTTACATTGTCACAGTTACATTCTCTTTATTTTTCAAAGTTCATTTTGGATTTCTTTCCTTGAAATGGAAGAGTTGGAATATTTCAGTAGTGTTTTGTCGTGGTTTACCTTGTCACAGTTACATTCTCTTGATTTTTCAAAGTTCATTTTGGATTTTTATATTCTCTTGATTTTTCAAAGTTCATTTTGAATTTCTTTCATTGAAATGCAAGAGTTGGAATATTTCAGTAGTGTCTTGTTGTGACTTACCTTGTCACTGTTACATTTTCTTGATTTTTCAAAGTTCATTTTGGATTTCTTTCTTTGAAATGCAAGAGTTGGAATATTTCAGTAGTGTTTTGTTAGGCTTTACCTTGTCACAGTTACATTCTTTTGATATTTCAAAGTGCATCTTGAATTTCTTTCGTTGAAATGCAAGAGTTGGAATATTTCAGTAGTGTCTTGTTGTGCTTTACTTTGTGACTGTTACATTCTCTTGATTTTTCAAAGTTCATTTTGGATTTCTTTCTTTGAAATGCAAGAGTTTGAATATTTCAGTAGTGTTTTGTTGTGCTTTACCTTGTCACAGTTACATTCTCTTGATTTTTCAAAGTTCATTTTGGATTTCTTTCCTTGAAATGGAAGAGTTGGAATATTTCAGTAGTATTTTGTCTTGGTTTACCTTGTCACAGTTACATTCTCTTGATTTTTCAAAGTTCATTTTGGATTTTTAAATTCTCTTGATTTTTCAAAGTTCATTTTTGGATTTCTTTCGTTGAAATGAAATAATTGGAATATTTAAGTAGTGTTTTGTTGTGCTTTACCTTGTCTCAGTTATATTCTCTTGATTTTTCAAAGTTCATTTTGAATTTCTTTCGTTGTAATGCAAGAGTTGGAATATTTCAGTAGTGTCTTGTTGTGCTTTACCTTGTCACTGTTACATTCTCTTGATTTTTCAAAGTTCATTTTGGATTTCTTTCGTTGAAATGCAAGAGTTGGAACATTTCAGTAGTGTTTTATTGTGCACAACCTTGTCACAGTTACATTCTCTTGATTTTTCAAAGTTCATTTTGAATTTCTTTTGTGAAATGCGAGAGTTGGAATATTTCAGTAGTGTTTTGTCGTGATTTTACCTTGTCACAGTTACATTCTCTTGATTTTTCAAAGCTGATTTTTGGATTTCTATCGTTGAAATGCAAGAGTTGGAATATTTCAGTAGTGTTTTGTTATGGTTTACCTTGTCACAGTTACATTCTGTTGATTTTTCAAAGTTAATTTTGAATTTCTTTCATTGAAATGCAAGAATTGGAATATTTCAGTAGTGTTTTATCGTGGTTTACCCTGTCACAGTTTCATTTCTTTGATTTTTCAAAGTTCATTTTGGATTTATTTCCTTGAAATGCAAGAAGTGGAATATTTCAGTAGTGTTTTGTCGTGGTTTACCTTGTCACTGTTACATTCTCACGATTTTTCAAAGTTCATTTTAAATTTTCTTTCCTTGAAATGAAAGTGTTGGAATATATCAGTAATGTTTTTTATTGGTTTAACTTGTCAAAGTTACATTCTCTTGATTTTTCAAAGTTCATTTTCTATTTCTTTCGTTTAAATGCAAGAGTTGGAATATTTCAGTAATGTTTTGTTATGGTTTACCTTGTCAAAGTTACATTCTCTTGATTTTTTAAAGTTCATTTCGATTTTCTTTCGTGAAATGCAAGAGTTGGAATATTTCAGTAGTGTTTTGTCGTGGTTTACCTTGTCACAGTTACATTCTCTTGATTTTTCAAAGTTCATTTTGAATTTATTTAGTGAAATGAAAGAGTTGGAATATTTCAGAAGTGTTTTATCGTGGTTTACCTTGTCACACTTACATTCTCTTGATTTTCCAAAGTTCATTTTGTATTTAATTCTTTGAAATGCAAGAGTCAGAATATTTCAGTAGTGTTTTATCGTGGTTTACCTTGTCACAGTTACATTCTCTTAATTTTTCAAAGTTCATTTTGAATTTATTTCGTGAAATGCAAGAGTTGGAATATTTCAGTAGTGATTTGTCGGGGTTTACCATGTCACAGTTACATTCTCTTGATTTTCCAAAGTTCATTTTAGATTTTTACATTCTCTTGATTTTTCAAAGTTCATTTTGAATTTCTTTCGTGAAATGCAAGAGTTGGAATATTTCAGTAGTGTGTTGTTATGGTTTACCATATAACAGTTACATTCTCTTGATTTTCAAACTTCATTTGAATTTCTTTAGGTAAATTAAAGAGTCGGAATATTTCAATAGTATTTTATAGTGGTTTAACTTGTCACAGTTACATTCTCTTGATTTTTTCAAAGTTCATTTTGAATTTCTTTCGTGAAATGCAAGAGTTGGAATATTTCAATAGTGTTTTATCGTGGTTTACCTTGTCAAAGTTACATTCTCTTGATTCTTCAAAGTTCATTTTGAATTTCTTGCCTTGAAATGCAAGAGTTGGAATATTTCAGTA
Organism: Artemia sp. Qi Xiang Cuo; assembly: GCF_049724085.1. Lineage (NCBI taxonomy): Eukaryota > Metazoa > Arthropoda > Branchiopoda > Anostraca > Artemiidae > Artemia > Artemia sp. Qi Xiang Cuo. Next base: position 2,292,609 of record NW_028300808.1, read on the forward strand.
GTGTTTTGTCATGCTTTACCTTGTCACAGTTACATTCTCTTGATTTTTCAAAGTTCATTTTTGGATTTCTTTCTTTGAAATGCAAGAGTTGGAATATTTCAGTAGTGTGTTGTTATGGTTTACCTTGTCACAGTTACATTCTCTTGATTTTTCAAAGTTCATTTTCGATTTCTTTCCTTGAAATGGAAGAGTTCGAATATTTCAGTAGTGTTTTGTCGTGGTTTACCTTGTCACAGTTACATTCTCTTGATTTTTCAAAGTTCATTTTGGATTTTTACATTCTCTTGATTTTTCAAAGTTCATTTTGAATTTCTTTTATTGAAATGCAAGAGTTGGAATATTTCAGTAGTGTCTTGTTGTGACTTACCTTGTCACTGTTACATTCTCTTGATTTTTCAAAGTTCATTTTGGATTTCTTTCGTTGAAATGCAAGAGTTGGAATATTTCAGTAGTGTTTTGTTTTGCTTTACCTTGTCACAGTTACATTCTCTTGATTTTTCAAAGTTCATCTTGAATTTATTTCGTTGAAATGCAAGAGTTGGAATATTTCAGTAGTGTATTGTTGTTCTTTACTTTGTGACTGTTACATTCTCTTGATTTTTCAAAGTTCATTTTGGATTTCTTTCTTTGAAATGCAAGAGTTTGAATATTTCAGTAGTGTTTTGTTGTGCTTTACCTTGTCACAGTTACATTCTCTTGATTTTTCAAAGTTCATTTTGGATTTCTTTCGTTGAAATGGAAGAGTTGGAATATTTCAGTAGTGTTTTTTCGTGGTTTACCTTGTCACAGTTACATTCTCTTGATTTTTCAAAGTTCATTTTGGATTTTTACATTCTCTTGATTTTTCAAAGTTCATTTTGAATTTTTTTCATTGAAATGCAAGAGATGGAATATTTCAGTAGTGTTTTGTAGTGCTTTACCTTGTCACAGTTATATTCTCTTGATTTTTCAAAGTTCATTTTGAATTTCTTTCGTTGAAATGCAAGAGTTGGAATATTTCAGTAGTGTCTTGTTGTGCTTTACCTTGTCACTGTTACATTCTCTTGATTTTTCAAAGTTCATTTTGGATTTCTTTCGTTGAAATGCAAGAGTTGGAATATTTCAGTAGTGTTTTATTGTGCACAACCTTGTCACAGTTACATTCTCTTGATTTTTCAAAGTTCATTTTGAATTTCTTTTGTGAAATGCGAGAGTTGGAATATTTCAGTAGTGTTTTGTCGTGATTTTACCTTGTCACAGTAACATTCTCTTGATTTTTCAAAGCTGATTTTTGGATTTCTATCGTTGAAATGCAAAAGTTGGAATATTTCAGTAGTGTTTTGTTATGGTTTACCTTGTCACAGTTACATTCTGTTGATTTTTCAAAGTTAATTTTGAATTTCTTTCATTGAAATGCAAGAATTGGAATATTTCAGTAGTGTTTTGTCGTGGTTTACCATGTCACAGTTACATTCTCTTGATTTTTCAAAGTTCATTTTGAATTTATTTCGTGAAATGCAAGAGTTGGAATATTTGAGTAGTGTTTTGTCGTGGTTTACCTTGTCACAGTTACATTCTCTTGATTTTTCAAAGCTCATTTTTGGATTTCTATCGTTGAAATGCAAGAGTTGGAATATTTCAGTAGTGTTTTGTTATGGTTTACCTTGTCACAGTTACATTCTCTTGATTTTTCAATGTTCATTTTGGATTTCTTTCATTGAAATGCAAGAGTTGGAATGTTTTAGTAGTGTTTTGTTATGGTTTACCTTGTCACATTTACATTCTCTTGATTTTTCAAAGCTGATTTTTGGATTTCTTTCGTTGAAATGCAAGAGTTGGAATATTTCAGTAATGTTTTGTGGTTTACCTTGTCACAGTTACATTCTGTTGATTTTTCAAAGTTAATTTTGAATTTCTTTCATTGAAATGCAAGAATTGGAATATTTCAGTAGTGTTTTATCGTGGTTTACCCTGTCACAGTTTCATTTTCTTGATTTTTCAAAGTTCATTTTGGATTTCTTTCCTTGAAATGCAAGAAGTGGAATATTTCAGTAGTGTTTTGTCGTGGTTTACCTTGTCACTGTTACATTCTCACGATTTTTCAAAGTTCATTTTAAATTTCTTTCCTTGATATGCAAGAGTTGGAATATTTCAATAGTGTTTTATCGTGGTTTACCCTGTCAAAGTTACATTCTCTTGATTTTTTAAAGTTCATTTTGGATTTCTTTCGTTGAAATGAAAGAGTTGGAATATTTCAGTAATGTTTTGTTATGGTTTACCTTGTCAAAGTTACATTCTCTTGATTTTTCAAAGTACATTTTGATTTACTTGCGTGAAATGAAAGAGTTGGAATATTTCAGTAGTGTTTTGTCGTGGTTTACCATGTCACAGTTACTTTATCTTGATTTTTCAAAGTTCATTTTGATTTTCTTTCGTGAAATGCAAGAGTTGGAATATTTCAGTAGTGTTTTGTCGTGGTTTACCTTGACACAGTTACGTTCTCTTGATTTTCCAAAGTTCATTTTGGATTTCATTCATTGAAATGCAAGAGTTAGACTATTTCAGAAGTGTTTTGTCGTGGTTTACCTTGTCACAGTTAAATTCTCTTGATTTTTCAAAGTTCATTTTGAATTTATTTCGTGAAATGCAAGAGTTGGAATATTTCAGTAGTGATTTGGCGTGGTTTACCATTTCACAGTTACATTCTCTTGATTTTCAAAAGTTCATTTTAGAATTTTACATTCTCTTGATTTTTCAAATTTTATTTTGAATTTATTTCGTGAAATGCAAGAGTTGGAATATTTCAGTAGTGTTTTGTTGTGGTTTACCATATCACAGTTACATTCTCTTGATTTTTCAAACTTCACTTGAATTTCTTTCGTGAAATGCAAGAGTTGGAATATTTCAATAGTGTTTTATCGTGGTTTACCTTGTCACAGTTACATTCTCTAGATTTTTCAAAGTTCATTTTGAATTTCTTTCATGAAATGCAAGAGTTGGAAAATTTCAATAGTGTTTTATCGTGGTTTACCTTGTCAAAGTTACATTCTCTTGATTCTTCAAAGTTCATTTTGAATTTCTTGCCTTGAAATGCAAGAGTTGGAATATTTCAGTAGTGTTTTGTCATGCTTTACCTTGTCACAGTTACATTCTCTTGATTTTTCAAAGTTCATTTTTGGATTTCTTTCGTTGAAATGCAAGAGTTGGAATATTTCAGTAGTGTGTTGTTATGGTTTACCTTGTCACAGTTACATTCTCTTGATTTTTCAAAGTTCATTTTGGATTTCTTTCCTTGAAATGGAAAAGTTGTAATATTTCAGTAGTGTTTTGTCGTGGTTTACCTTGTCACAGTTACATTCTCTTGATTTTTCAAAGTTCATTTTGGATTTTTACATTCTCTTGATTTTTCAAAGTTCATTTTGAATTTCTTTCATTGAAATTCAAGAGTTGGAATATTTCAGTAGTGTCTTGTTGTGACTTACCTTGTCACTGTTACATTCTCTTGATTTTTCAAAGTTCATTTTGGATTTCTTTCTTTGAAATGCAAGAGTTGGAATATTTCAGTAGTGTTTTGTTATGCTTTAACTTGTCACTGTTACATTCTCTTGATTTTTCAAAGTTCATCTTGAATTTCTTTCGTTGAAATGCAAGAGTTGGAATATTTCAGTAGTGTCTTGTTGTGCTTTACTTTGTGACTGTTACATTCTCTTGATTTTTCAAAGTTCATTGTGGATTTCTTTCTTTGAAATGCAAGAGTTTGAATATTTCAGTAGTGTTTTGTTGTGCTTTACCTTGTCACAGTTACATTCTCTTGATTTTTCAAAGTTCATTTTGGATTTCTTTCCTTGAAATGGAAGAGTTTGAATATTTCAGTAGTGTTTTGTCGTGGTTTACCTTGTCAAAGTTACATTCTCTTGATTTTTCAAAGTTCATTTTGGATTTTTACATTCTCTTGATTTTTCAAAGTTCATTTTGAATTTCTTTCATTGAAATGCAAGAGTTGGAAAATTTCAGTAGTGTTTTGTCGTGCTTTACCTTATCACAGTTATATTAACTTGATTTTTCAAACTTCATTTTTCATTTCTTTCATTGAAATGCAAGAGTTGGAATATTTCAGTAGTGTCTTGTTGTGCTATACCTTGTCACTGTTACATTCTCTTGATTTTTCAAAGTTCATTTTGTATTTCTTTCGTTGAAGTGAAAAAATTTAAATATTTCAGTAGTGTTTTATTGTGCACAACCTTGTCACAGTTACATTTTCTTGATTTTTCAAAGTTCATTTTGAATTTCTTTTGTGAAATGCAAGAGTTGGAATATTTCAGTTGTGTTTTGTCGTGATTTTACCTTGTCACAGTTACATTCTCTTGATTTTTCAAAGCTGATTTTTGGATTTCTATCGTTGAAATGCAAGATTTGGAATATTTCAGTAGTGTTTTTTTATGGTTTACCTTGTCACAGTTACATTCTCTTGATTTTTCAAAGTTAATTTTGAATTTCTTTCATTGAAATGCAAGAATTGGAATCAGTAGTGTTTTGTCGTGGTTTACCATGTCACAGTTACATTCACTTGATTTTTTAAAGTTCATTTTGAATTTCTTTCGTGAAATGCAAGAGTTGGAATATTTCAGTTGTGTTTTGTCGTGGTTTACTTTGTCACAGTTACCTTCTCTTGATTTTTCAAATCTCATTTTTGGATTTCTATCGTTGAAATGCAAGAGTTGGAATATTTCAGTAGTGTTTTGTTATGTTTTACCTTGTCACAGTTACATTCTCTTGATTTTTTACAGTTAATTTTGAATTTATTTCGTTGAAATGCAAGAGTTGGAATGTTTTAGAAGTGTTTTGTTATGGTTTACCTTGTCACATTTACATTCTCTTGATTTTTCAAAGCTGATTTTTGTATTTCTTTCGTTGAAATGCAAAAGTTGGAATATTTCAGTAGTGTTTTATTATGGTTTACCTTGTCACAGTTACATTCTCTTGATTTTTCAAAGTTAATTTTGAATTTCTTTCATTGAAATGCAAGAGTTGGAATATTTCAGTAGTGTTTTGTCGTAGTTTACCTTGGCACAGTTACATTCTCTTGATTTTTTAAATTTCATTTTGAATTTATTTCGTTAAATGCACGAGTGGGAATATTTCAGTTGTGCTTTGTCATTGTTTACATTGTCACAGTTACATTTTCTTGATTTTTTCAAAGTTAATTTTAAATATATTTCGTGAAATGCAAGAGTTGGAATATTTAAATAGTGTTTTATCTTGGTTTACCCTGTCACAGTTACATTCTCTTGATTCTTCAAAGTTCATTTTGAATTTCTTGCCTTGAAATGCAAGAGTTGGAATATTTCAGTAGTGTTTTGTCATGCTTTACCTTGTCACAGTTACATTCTCTTGATTTTTCAAAGTTCATTTTTGGATTTCTTTCGTTGAAATGCAAGAGTTGGAATATTTCAGTAGTGTGTTGTTATGGTTTACCATATCACAGTTACATTCTCTTGATTTTTCAAACTTCATTTGAATTTCTTTCGTGAAATGCAAGAGTTGGAATATTTCAATAGTGTTTTATCGTGGTTTACCTTGTCACAGTTACATTCTCTAGATTTTTCAAAGTTCATTTTGAATTTCTTTCATGAAATGCAAGAGTTGGAATATTTCAATAGTGTTTTATCGTGGTTTACCTTGTCAAAGTTACATTCTCTTGATTCTTCAAAGTTCATTTTGAATTTCTTGCCTTGAAATGCAAGAGTTGGAATATTTCAGTAGTGTATTGTCATGCTTTAACTTGTCACAGTTACATTCTCTTGATTTTTCAAAGTTCATTTTTGGATTTCTTTCGTTGAAATGAAAGAGTTGGAATATTTCAGTAGTGTGTTGTTATGGTTTACCTTGTCACAGTTACATTCTCTTGATTTTTCAAAGTTCATTTTGGATTTCTTTCCTTGAAATGGAAGAGTTGGAATATTTCAGTAGTGTTTTGTCGTGGTTTACCTTGTCACAGTTACATTCTCTTGATTTTTCAAAGTTCATTTTGGATTTTTACATTCTCTTGATTTTTCAAAGTTCATTTTGTATTTCTTTCATTGAAATGCAAGTGTTGGAATATTTCAGTAGTGTCTTGTTGTGACTTACCTTGTCACTGTTACATTCTCTTGATTTTTCAAAGTTCATTTTGGATTTCTTTCGTTGAAATGCAAGAGTTGGAATATTTCAGTAGTGTTTTGTTGTGCACAACCTTGTCACAGTTACATTCTCTTGATTTTTCAAAGTTCATTTTGAATTTCTTTTGTGAAATGCGAGAGTTGGAATATTTCAGTAGTGTTTTGTCGTGATTTTACCTTGTCACAGTTACATTCTCTTGATTTTTCAAAGCTAATTTTTGGATTTTTATCGTTGAAATGCAAGATTTGGAATATTTCAGTAGTGTTTTGTTATGGTTTACCTTGTCACAGTTACATTCTCTTGATTTTTCAAAGTTAATTTTGAATTTCTTTCATTGATATACAAGAATTGGAATATTTAAGTAGTTTTTTTTTGTGATTTACCACGTCAAAGTTACATTCTCTTGATTTTTAAATTTTCATTTTGAATTTATTTCGTGAAATGCTAGAGTTGGAATATTTTAGTAATGTTTTGTAGTGGTTTACCTTGTCACAGTTACATTCTCTTGATTTTTCAAAGCTCATTTTTGGATTTCTATCGTTGAAATGCAAGAGTTAGAATATTTCAGTTGTGTTTTGTTATGGTTTACCCTGTCACAGTTACATTCTCTTGATTTTTCAAAGTTCATTTTGAATTTCTTTCGTTGAAATGCAAGAGTTGGAATGTTTTAGTAGTGTTTTGTTATGGTTTACCGTGTCACATTTACAGTCTCTTGATTTTTCAAAGCTGATTTTTGGATTTCTATCGTTGAAATGCAATAGTTGGAATATTTCAGTAGTGTTTTGTTATGGTTTACCTTGTCACAGTTACATTCTGTTGATTTTTCAAAGTTAATTTTGAATTTCTTTCATTGAAATGCAAGAATTGGAATATTTCAGTAGTGTTTTATCGTGGTTTACCCTGTCACAGTTTCATTTCTTTGATTTTTCAAAGTTCATTTTGAATTTATTTCCTTGAAATGCAAGAAGTGGAATATTTCAGTAGTGTTTTGTCGTGGTTTACCTTGTCACTGTTACATTCTCACGATTTTTCAAAGTTCATTTTAAATTTTCTTTCCTTGAAATGCAAGAGTTGGAATATTTCAGTAGTGTTTTATCGTGGTTTACCCTGTCACAGTTTCATTCTCTTGATTTTTCAAAGTTCATTTTGGATTTCTTTCGTTGAAATGCAAGAGTTGGAATATTTCAGTAATGTTTTGTTATGGTTTACCTTGTCAAAGTTACATTCTCTTGATTTTTTAAAGTTCATTTCGATTTTCTTTCGTGAAATGCAAGAGTTGGAATATTTCAGTAGTGTTTTGTCGTGGTTTACCTTGTCACAGTTACATTCTCTTGATTTTTCAAAGTTCATTTTGTTTTTCTTTCGTGAAATGTAAGAGTTGGAATATTTCAGTAGTGTTTTGTCGTGGTTTACCTTGTCACAGTTACGTTCTCTTGATGTTTCAAAGTTCATTTTGGACTACCGTTGAAATGTAAGAGTTGGAATATTTCAGTAGTGTATTGTTGTGGTTTACCTTGTCACAGTTACATTCTCTTGATTTTTCAAAGTTCATTTTGAATTTCTTTCGTTGAAATGCAAGAGTTGGAATATTTAAGTAGTGATTTGTTGGGGTTTACCATGTCACAGTTACATTCTCTTGATTTTCAAAAGTTCATTTTGGATTTTTATATTCTCTTTATTTTTCAAAGTTTATTTTGAATTTCTTTCGTGAAATGCAAGAGTTGGAATATTTCAGTTGTGTTTTGTTGTGGTTTACCATTTCACATTTACATTTTCTTGATTTTTAAAACTTCATTTTAATTTCTTTCGTGAAATGCAAGAGTCGGAATATTTCAATAGTGTTTTATCGTGGTTTACCTTGTCACAGTTACATTCTCTTGATTTTTTCAAAGTTAATTTTGAATTTCTTTCGTGAAATGCAAGAGTTGGAATATTTCAATAGTGTTTTATCGTGGTTTACCTTGTCAAAGTTACATTCTCTTGATTCTTCAAAGTTCATTTTGAATTTCTTGCCTTGAAATGCAAGAGTTGGAATATTTCAGTAGTGTTTTGTCATGCTTTACCTTGTCACAGTTACATTCTCTTGATTTTTCAAAGTTCATTTTTGGATTTATTTCGTTGAAATGCAAGAGTTGGAATATTTCAGTAGTGTGTTGTTATGGTTTACCTTGTCACAGTTACATTCTCTTGATTTTTAAAAGTTCATTTTGGATTTCTTTCCTTGAAATGGAAAAGTTGTAATATTTCAGTAGTGTTTTGTCGTGGTTTACCTTGTCACAGTTATGATCTCTTGATTTTTTAAAGTTCATTTGGGATTTTTACATTCTCTTGATTTTTCAAAGTTCATTTTGGATGTCTCTCGTTAAAATGCAAGAGCTGGAATATATCAGTAGTGTCTTGTTTTCCTTTACGTTGTCAATGTTACATTCTCCTAATTTTTCAAAGTTCATTTTGTATTTCTTACGTTGAAATGCAAGAGTTGGAATATTTCAGTAGTGTCTTGTTGTGCTTTACTTTGTGACTGTTACATTCTCTTGATTTTTCAAAGTTCATTTTGTATTTCTTTCTTTGAAATGCAAGAGTTTGAATATTTCACTAGTGTGTTGTCGTGTTTTACATTCTCAAAGTTACATTCTCTTAATTTTTAAAAGTTCATTTTGGATTTCTTTCCTTGAAATGGAAAAGTTTGAATATTTCAGTAATCTTTCATTACAGTTTACCGGGTCACAGTTACATTCTCTTGATTTTTACAAGTTCATTTTGGATTTTTATATTCTCTTGATTTTTCGAAGTTCATTTTGAATTTCTTTCGTTGAAATGCAAAAGTTGGAATATTTCAGTAGTGTTTTGTTGTGCTTTACCTTGTCACAGTTATATTAACTTGATTTTTCAAAGTTAATTTTTTATTTCTTTCATTGATATGCTAAATTTGTAATATTTCAGTATTGTCTTGTTGTGCTTTACCTTGTCACTGTTACATTCTCCTGATTTTTCAAAGTTCATTTTGTATTTCTGCCGTTGAAGTGCGAGTGTTGGAATGTTTCAGTAGTGTTTTATTGTGCACAACCTTGTCACAGTTACATTTTCTTGATTTTTCAAAGTTCATTTTGAATTTCTTTTGTGAAATGCAAGAGTTGGAATATTTCAGTTGTGTTTTGTCGTGTTTTTACCTTGTCACAGTTACATTCTCTTGATTTTTCAAAGATGATTTTTGGATTTCTATCGTTGAAATGCAAGAGTTGGAATATTTCAGTAGTGTTTTGTTATGGTTTACCTTGTCACAGTTACATTCTCTTGATTTTTCAAAGTTAATTTTGAATTTCTTTCATTGAAATGCAAGAATTGGAATCAGTAGTGTTTTGTCGTGGTTTACCATGTCACAGTTACATTCACTTGATTTTTTAAAGTTCATTTTGAATTTCTTTCGTGAAATGCAAGAGTTGGAATATTTCAGTAGTGTTTTGTCGTGGTTTACCTTGTCACAGTTACATTCTCTTGATTTTTCAAAGTTCATTTTTTGATTTATATAGTTGAAATGCAAGAGTTGGAATATTTCAGTAGTGTTTTGTTATGGTTTACCTTGTCACAGTTACATTCTCTTGATTTTTCAAAGTTCATTTTGAATTTCTTTCGTTGAAATGCAAGAGTTGGAATGTTTTAGCAGTGTTTTGTTATGGTTTACCTTGTCACAGTTACATTCTCTTGATTTTTCAAAGCTGATTTTTGGATTTCTTTCGTTGAAATGCAAAAGTTGGAATATTTCAGTAGTGTTTTATTATGGTTTACCTTGTCACAGTTACATTCTGTTGATTTTTCAAAGTTAATTTTGAATTTTTTTCATTGAAATGCAAGAATTGGAATATTTCAGTAGTGTTTTGTCGTGGTTTACCATGTCACAGTTACATTCTCTTGATTTTTCAAATTTCATATTGAATTTCTTTTTTGAAATTCGAGAGTTGGAATATTTGACTTATGTTGTGTCATGGCATACTTTGTCACAGTTACATTCTCTCGATTTTTCAAAACTGATTTTTTTATTTATATAGTTGAAATAAACTATTTGGAAGATTTAAATAGTTGTTTGTTATTTTTTACCTTGTAAAAGTTACATTTTCTTGATTTTTCACAGTTCATTTTGAATTTCTTTCGTTGAAATGCAAGAGTTGGAATGTTTTAGTAGTGTTTTGTTACGGTTTATCTTGTCACAGTTACATTCTCTTGATTTTTCAAAGTTCATTTTGAATTTATTTCATTGAAATGCAAGAGCTGGAATATTTCAGTAGTGTTTTGTCATGGTTTACCATGTCAGAGTTACATTCTCTTGATTTTTCAAAGTTCATTTTGAATTTCTTTCATTGAAATGCAAGAGTTGGATTATTTCAGTAGTGTTTTGTCGTGGTTTACCTTGTCACAGTTACATTCTCTTAATTATTTAAAGTTCATTTTGAATTTCTTTCGTTGAAATGCAAGAGTTTGAATATTTCAGTAGTGTTTTGTCGTGGTTTACCTTGTCACAGTTACGTTCTCATGATTTTTCAAAGTTAATTTTGAATTTCTTTCATTGAAATGCAAGAGTTGGATTATTTCAGTAGTGTTTTGTTGTGGTTTACCTTGTCACACTTACATTCTCTTGATTTTTCAACGTTCATTTTGGATTTATTTTGTTGAAATGCAAGAGTTGGAATATTTCAGTAGTGTTTTGTCATGTTTTGTCAGTAGGGTAGTGTTTTTACATTCTCTTAATTTTTCAAAGTTCATTTTGAATTTCTTTCATTGAAATGCAAGAGTTGGAATATTTCAGAAAAGTTTTGTTGTGCTTTACCTTGTCACAGTTAAATTCTCTGTATTTTTCAAAGTTCATTCGTCTTGCTCCTTATTTCTAGTTGAAAATGCTTATTTTTAATTTCATTGGGATGAAAAGTCAAAGTCTAACATAAAGAACAAGGTATTTCGGAGGGGGTAGCTCACTTCATGTACGGGATAATTTCCATTCGTCTTGACACAGAGAGACGACACACACAAAGTGACGACTTACACATTTTTCAATGTGTCAAAGGCAGAGCAATTTCTTCATAAATTCCACTATTTAATGACCATAACAAAACACTACTGAAATTTTCCAACTCTTGCATTTCAACGATAGAAATCCAAAAATCAGCTTTGAAAAATCAAGAGAAGGTAACTGTGACAAGGTAAAATCACGACAAAACAGTACCGAAATATTCCAACTCTTGCATTTCAACGAAAGAAATTCAAAATGAACTTTGAAAAATAAAGAGAATGTAACTGTGACAAGGTAAAGCACAACAAAACACTACTGAATTATTCCAACTCTTGCATTTCAACAAAAGAAATCCAAAACGAACTTTGAAAAATCAAGAGAATGTAACTGTGACAAGGTAAAGCACAACAAGACACTACTGAAATATTCCAACTCTTGCATTTCAATGAAAGAAATACAAAATGAACTTTGAAAAATCAAGAGAATTTAAAAATCCAAAATGAACTTTTAAAAATCAAGAGAATGTAACTGTGACAAGGTAAACCACGACAAAACACTAATGAAATAGTCCAACTCTTGCATTTCAATTAAAGAAATTAACAAAGAACTTTAAAAAATCAAGAAAATGTAACTGTGACAAGGTAAACAATAACAAAAAACTACTGAAATATTCCAAATCTTGCATTTCAACGATAAAAATCCAAAAATTAGCTTTGAAAAATTAAGAAAATCTAACTGTGACAAGGTAAAGCACAACAAAACACTACTTAAATAGTCCAAATCTTGCATTAAAAAGAAATAAATAAAAAATGAACTTTGAAAAATCAAGAGAATGTAACTGTGACAAGGTAAAGAACAACAAGACACAACTAAAATATTCCAACTCTTGCATTTCAACGAAAGAAATCCAAAATGTACTTTGAAAAATTAAGAGAATGTAACTGTGACAAGGTAAAGCACAACAAAACACTACTGAAATATTCCAACTCTTGCATTTCAACAAAAGAAATCCAAAATGAACTTTGAAAAATCAAGAGAATGTAAAAGTGATAAGGTAAATCACAACAAAACACTACTGAAATTTTCCAACTCTTGCATTTCAATGAAAGAAATTCAAAATGAACTTTGAAAAATCAAGAGAATGTAAAAATCCAAAATGAACTTTGAAAAATCAAGAGAATGTAACTGTGATAAGGTAAACCACGACAAAACACTACTGAAATATTTCAACTCTTGCATTTCAAGGAAAGAAATCCAAAATGAACTTTGAAAAATCAAGAGAATGTAACTGTGACAAGGTAAACCATATAAAAACACTACTGAAATATTCCAACTCTTGCATTTCAACGAAAGAAATCCAAAAATGAACTTTGAAAAATCAAGAAAATGTAACTGTGACAAGGTAAACCATGACAAAACACTATTGAAATATTCCAACTCTTGCATTTCAAGGAAAGAAATTCAAAATGAAATTTGAAAAATCAATAGAATGTAACTGTGACAAGGCAAACCACGACAAAACACTACTGAAATATTTCAACTCTTGCATTTCAATGAAAGAAATTCAAAGTGAACTTTGAAAAATCAAGAGAATGTAACTGTGACAAGGTAAATCACGATAAAACTATTGAAATATTCCAACTCTTGCATTTCACGAAAGAAATTCAAATGAAGTTTGAAAAATCAAGAAAATGTAACTGTGAAATGTAACCACAACAAAACAATACTGAAATATTCCAACTCTTGCATTTCACGAAAGAAACTCAAAATAAACTTTGAAAAATCAAGAGAATGTAAAAATCTAAAATGAACTTTGAAAAATCAAGAGAATGTAACTGTGACATGGTAAACCATAACAAATCACTACTGAAATATTCCAACACTTGCATTTCTCGAAATAAATTCAAAATGAACTTTGAAAAATCAAGAGAATGTAACTGTGACAAGGTAAACCACGACAAAACACTACTGAAATATTCCAAGTCTCGCATTTCAACGAAAGAAATCCAAAATAAACTTTGAAAAATCAAGAGAATGTTAATGTGACAAGGTAAACCACGACAAAGTACTACTGAAATATTCCAACACTTGCATTTCACCAAAGAAAATCAAAATGAACTTTGAAAACTCTCTAGAACTTAACTGTGACCAGGTAAACCACGAAAAAACACTAGTGAAATATTTCAACTCTTGCATTTCACGAAAGAAAATCGAAGTGTAATTTAAAAAATCAAGAAAATGTAACTTTGACAAGGTAAACCATAACAAAACATTACTGAAATATTACAACTCTTGCATTTCAAGGAAAGAAATCCAAAATGAACTTTGAAAAATCAAGAGAATGTAACTGTGACAAGGTAAACCATGACAAAACACTACTGAAATATTCAAACTCTTGCATTTCAAGGAAAGAAATTCAAAATGAACTTTGAAAAATCATGAGAATGTAACAGTGACAAGGTAAACAACGACAAAACACTACTGAAATATTCCAACTCTTAAATTTCAAGGAAAGAAATCCAAAATGAACTTTGAAAAATCAAGAGAATGAAACTGTGACAGGGTAAACCACGATAAAACACTATTGAAATATTCCAACTCTTGCATTTCACGAAATAAATTCAAAATGAACTTTGAAAAAATCAAGAGAATGTAACTGTGACAAGATAAACCACGACAAAACACTACTGAAATATTCCAACTCTTGCATTTCAACGAAAGAAATCCAAAAATTATCTTTGAAAAATCAAGAAAATGTAACTGTGACAAGGTAAACCCCGACAAAACACTACTGAAATATTCCAACTCTTGCATTTCAAGGAAAGAAATTAGCAAACCATGACAAAACAGTACTGAAATATTCTAACTCTTGCATTTCACGAAATAAAATCAAAATGAACTAACTTTGAAAAAATCAAGAAAATGTAACTGTTACAAGGTAAAGCACGACAAAACACTACTGAAATATTCCAACTCTTGCATTTCAAGGAAAGAAATAAGTTAACCACGACAAAACACTACTGAAATATTCCAACTCTTGCATTTCAATGAAAGAAATCCGAAGTGAACTTTGAAAAATCAAGAGATTGTAACTGTGACAAGGTAAACCATGAAAAAACACTACTGAATTTAAGTATGTTTCATCTCATTCGAAGACATGTAAAAAAAAGTTGAAAAAAATATATCATGTTAAAAATAAATAAAAAAAAACCTACTTACCCCCTTCGGACCCAAAAAAATTCAGAAATTCAAAATGAACTTTGAAAAATCATGAGAATGTAACAGTGACAAGGTAAACCACGACAAAACACTACTGAAATATTCCAACTCTTGCATTTCAAGGAAAGAAATCCAAAATGAACTTTGAAAAATCAAGAGATTGTAACTGTGACAAGGTAAACCACGATAAAACACTATTGAAATATTCCAACTCTTGCATTTTACGAAATAAATTCAAAATGAACGTTGAAAAAATCAAGAGAATGTAACTGTGACAAGGTAAACCACGACAAAATACTACTGAAATATTCCAACTCTTGCATTTCAACGAAAGAAATCCAAAAATGAACTTTGAAAAATCTAGAGAATGTAACTATGACAAGGTAAACCACGACAAAACAGTACTGAATTATTCCAACTGTTGCTGATAACCGATAATCAGTTTAACCCTTTATTTCTTTTTTTTTCACCTTCATACAATACAATTCGCAAATCCCTTACCCCTTTTTGCTAAAGTCAATCAAACAATTCTGATTGTAGCATCCAATTTTTTAATAACAAACTACTCTCGAGTTACACTCCAATCCGCAAATCCCTTACTCTTTTTTGCAAATGTCAATCAAACAATTCTCAACGGATGTTGGCTCAAAAACAGTCTGGTGGAAAAAACTTGGAGTCGAAACAAAAACTTGTGTGGGGAATCCCCGTTTATACTGCTATTTTTTTGCAATGTTTAGGAACAGGTGGGGAATCCCCGCTCGCTGGACTGGTACCAACGGGGCATAAGCAAATAGCACGTAGTTTCATAACAGGTTTTAATCACGTGTAGAGGTCCCATAGAATAACAATGAAGGGAACATAGCGCTATAGAATAGCATGGAAGGGAACATAAACCCTTAGAATAGCATGGGAGGAAACATAAGCCCTTAAAATAGCATGGGAGGGAATATAAACCCTTATATTAGCATGGGAGGGACCATAAGCCCTTAAAATAGCATGGGAGGGAACATAACCCCATATAATAACATGGGAGGGAACATAATCCCTTATAATATCATGGGAGGGAACATAAGCCCTTAGAATAGCATGGGAGGGAACATAAGCCCTTAAAATAGCATGGGAGGAAATATAAGCCCTTAGAATCATGGGAGGGAATATAAGCCCTTATAATAGCATGGGAGGGAACATAAACCCTTATAATAGCATGGTATGTAATATAAGCCCTTATAATATCATTTGAGTTAATATAATCACTTAGAATAGCAATGGAAGGAACATAAACCCTTATAATAGCATGGGAGGGAACATAAACCCTTAGAATAACATGGGAGGGAACATAGTGTCCCCAGATAGCATGGGAAGGAACATAGTGCTATAGAATAGCATGGGAAGAAACGTAGTGCTATAGAATAGCATGGGAAGAAACGTAGTTCTATAGAAGTATAACTTAGCACTCTTCTCTAATACCCCTTCCACGCCCACCATTTCCCCAAACACAACCAATCAGAATTTTAATATAGCCATGTTGTTCAACGTAGTTAATTTCCAGATAGAAATTATGTTTTTTGGAGGACACTCCTCCACAGCCCTCAGGGCAAGGGTTGTAAGTTAAGACCTGGGGGCATATAAGGTTTTTATAGAAATCGTTGTCGTAGAATTTTCAAAAAAGGTTAATTCGATTGGAAATTCAAAGGACCAGTGCCCTTTTTAATAGTCGAAAGCAATTGGAGGGCAACTAACCCCCCTCTCACGCCCACCTTTTCCCCAAAAACATCCAATAAAAATTTTGAGATAGCCATTTTGTTCAACATAGTTAAAAGTTCTGAAAATCAGGTCTTTAAGGATGAACCCCTCCCCCCCCCCGCCCCCAGGGCGAGGTTTATAAGTTATGCCCTGAGGGCACATAAGGTTTTCATAGAAAGCGATGTCGTAGAAACTTCAAAAGGGGCTCATTTGATTGGAAATTGAAATGGCTAGTGCTCTGATTAATAGTCAAAAGTAATTGGAAGGCAACTACCACCCCTTCCACGCCCACAATTTATCCAAACACATCCAATAAAAATTAGGAGATAGCCATTTGGTTCAAAGTAGCTGAAAGTTCGGGAAATTAGGTCTTTAAGGATGATAACCCCTCAGAGCCCTCAGGGCAAGGGTTGTAAGTTATACCCTGGGGGTATAAAAGGCTTTTATTAAGGTTTTTATTGAAAGCTTTGTCGTAGAAAGTTGAAAAATTGCGCATTCTATTGGAATTTCAAAGGGCTAGTGCCCTTTTTAATAGTCGACAGTAATTGGAGGGCAAATAACCCCCCTCTCACGCCCACCATTTCCCCAAACACATACAATAAAATTTTTAGATAACAATTTTGTTCAACGTAGTTGAAAGTATTGGAAATTAGGTCTTTAAGGATGACAACCCCCCCCACAACTCTCAGGGCAAGGGTTGTAAGCTATGCCCTGGGGGCATATAAGGATTTTATAGAAAGCGTTGTCGTAGAAACTTCAAAAAGGGCTAATTCCATCGGAAATTGAAATGGCTAGTGGCCTTTTTAATTGTCGAAAGTAATTGGAGGGCAACTAACCCCCCTCTCATGCCCACCATTTCCCCAAATGCATACAATCAAAATTTTGAGATAGCCATTTTGTCAACGTAGTTGAAAGTTCTAGAAATTATGTTTTTGAGTATGACAACCCCTCACAGCCCTCAGGGCAAGGATTATAAGTTATGCCGTAGAGCAAATGAGCTTTTTATAGAAAGTATTGTCATGAAACTTCAAAAAGGGCTCATTTGATTGAAAATTAAAAGGGATAGTGCCCTTTTTAATAGTTGAAAGTAAATGAAGGGCAACTAACCCCCCTCTCACTGCCACCATTTCCGCAAACACATCCAATCAAAATTTTGAGATAGCCCTTTTGTTCAGCGTAGTTGATTTCCAGATAGAAAATATGTTTTTGAGGAGGAAAATCCCCCAAAGCCCTCAGGGCAAGGGTTTTAAGTTATGCCCTGGTGGCAAATAAGGTAAAATTTGGAGATATTTCTTTTTGTTCAACGTGGTTAAAAGTTCTGGAAATTAGGTCTTTTAGGATGAAAACCCCCTCAGAGCCCTCAGTGTAAGGGTTGTAAGTTATACCCTGGGGGCATATAGCCTAAAGTTTTTGTAGAAACTGTTGTTGTAGAAACTTCAAAAAGGGCTCATTTGAATGGAAATTGGAAGGACTAGTGCCCTTTTTATTAGTCGAAAGTGAATGGAGAGCAACTAACCTCCCTCTCATGCCCACCATTTTCCCTAAAATATTCAATTAAAATTTTGAGATAACCATTGTGTTCAACGTAGTTGAAAGTTCTGATAATTATGATTTTGAGGATGACAAACACCCCAAACCCCACAGGGCAAGGGCTGTATGTTTTACCTCGGGGGCTTATGAGGTTTTATAGAAAATATTTTCGTAGAGATTTCAAAAGGGCTCATTTGATTGGAAATTGAAAGGGCTAGTGCCCTTTTTAATAGTCAAAAGTGATTGGAAGGCAAATAGCCCACCTCTCAACTCAGTATTTCCCCAAACACATCATATTATAATTTTGAAATAGCCATTTTGTTCAAAGTAGATGAAAATTCTGGAAATTAGCTCTTTGAGGATGACTCTGACAGTAGAAAGGGGTCAGGAGGTCCCACGAGAACACCGTGCTGCCATCTACAATTTAGTTTAACGTTGACAGGACATAATTTATGGTTTTTGTCACTGAGAATGAAAAAAAAAAGAATTTTTCTCACTTGAAAAACAGGATTTTTCTCACTTTTATGGATGTTTCTTGGACGGTTATGAGTGTTAGTCAATTTATTTGTTGTTTTTCATGGATGTCAACAGCAATTTATGTCTGTTTTTATGTTTTTTTTTCACTGAGAATGAAATAACAGGATTTTTCTCACTTTGATGGATGTTTCTTGGGTGGTTATGAGTGTTTGTCAATTTATTTGTTGTTTTTCTTGGATGTCAACAGCAATTTATGTCTATTTTATGGTTTTTGTCACTGAAAATGAAAAAAAAAGGATTTTTCTCACTTTGATGGATGTTTCATGGATGGTTATGAGTGTTGGTCAATTTATTTGTTGTTTTTCTTGGATGTCAAAAGCAATTTATGTCTGTTTTTATGGTTTTTGTCAATTGATTACATAATTTCTCCGACGAGTACAGCAATTTATGGATGTTTTTATGGTTTTTGTCACTGAGAATGAAAAACAGGATTTTCCTAATTTTTATGTATTTTCAAGGTCGATTTATTTTTTTTTTCCAAGATTATTGTCTCCGGGGCGAAGTTTGCACCTGCGCATTAACGTTGGGGGAATTGTATTGATCCAGGAATTGGAAACAGGAAGTACATGCCTCCTTCTAAATCAATCAGAGAGTCAGTTACATCTCCTTCTAAACCAATCAGAGAGTCGCTTAAATATTAGTGGGAGTGGATTGCAGGGTATATAAGGTAAGGTTTTTTTGTATAGTTTTTATTAGTCTGTGAATTGATTTCAAAGGAGTGAGAAGAACAGTTTGACTTTACTCATTTGGATATATCCAATTGTCACTATGATAAATGTGATCAGTGGGAGAATACTTACCCCGCTATGATTGGAAAAAATCCCAAACGTGATTTTAGTTAATTTCTACGAGATTGGTATCGTCGTGGATTTAAATTATTCTGGGAGGAGGAGCCAGGTCTACGATTCAACTCTTGGGGTAACAAGACAATTTGGTTTCTACGTCATCGTTGTGACGACACTGTCTATTATGACTATAAACCAAGTGATTTTTATTTGGCAGTTACCAAATGTGATTCACCATTTGAAAAACCGGATGTGATATTGCTTCAAATAGTCAGATTGAAACTCGTGAATTTCATAATATGAATGCAAATAGTATCATTGACTATACAAAGAGATATGACAAGAGTGAAGTTACAATATACTGTAGAAAATGTGACCATGACTTTGCAGTCAATCAAGGTCAATATACAGTGAATCCAAATGATTTACCGGCATTAGTGGTTCACGACAGTTGCCTATACACCGATGGAAAAATCTAAAGTGAAGATTTAAAGAGATTGTAGTATATATATATATATATATATATATATATATATATATATATATATATATATATATATATATATATATATATATATATATATATATATATATATGCATTTTATTAATAGACAAATTTACAAACATT
>NW_028300808.1:2312690-2385812 GCF_049724085.1 Artemia sp. Qi Xiang Cuo
ATATATATATATATATATATATATATATATATATATATATATATATATATATATATATATATATATATATATATATATATATATATATATATATATATATATATATATATGTGTGTGTGTGTGAAAAAAGATGAATAAATAAATAACTGAATTAAAAATAATAACAGATAAATAAAAATGTAAAAGAAAAATAATAATAATAACAAATCCAGTCTCCATCACTCTTCAATACTCAACAGCCCCTTTCCCACCCTGTCCTCCCCACCTCGCCTTAGCCCCTGCCCACCTGAAGAATATTTAGAAATATTCTTCATAAGAAGAATATTTAAAAGAAGAATAAAAGAGGAATGATTAACGAATATTTCACCTGAATACAACAAGCTGCCCTCAACGTTGAGAAAGGAAGAATCTAAACAACAAAAAGAATAAAACCATGCCGATATACAGATTTTTCACCCCATAAACAGCAACAGAACTACAAACAAACAAAGGAAGCAGAATAAAGCGGAAAAACTGGGATGGAGGAGTGTGCATAACTATGTTGGCTTCAGGCGACTTGTAACTATTATTGAATTATTAGTAATAGTCGTAGTAGTGCTTCAATAACAATACAGAAGCCACTTAGTCTTAGTAAAAGTGCCTTGTTTAACTAGAATATTTTCAAATTAAATGGTTTAGTCACAAAGTAGCAATTGTAAAAAAGAACCAACGAGACAGTGTTTTATATTATATCATAGGTCGGCAGCCTTTTATTTTAAAAGGGCCAAATTTTACGTGGAGATATTACGCAGGCCGCACTTAGGTCATATGTCACACTTAAATGTATTATTGTAGGTATACTATAATAATTAGAGTATATCTACAACTGATATACAAATATTTTAGGTTTAAAATTAAAACGCTTAATAAATATTTTTACGACATTAATTGTGTCAATTAAACTGACAACCCACGGTCATTTTTTTTTTTTTTTTTTTTTTTTTTTTTTTTTTAGTAAAGCAAATTATGTTCTGGTCTTGAGTAGGCACAGGAGTTATCAGCCATACTCTTGCTAATTTTTGCTTGTTTTGAGCTTGAATCGGTTATTTATTGTATATTCTGCTCGTTTTGAGTTTCATTTATTTATTGATTGTGATTTGTGGTAGTTTTACGCTTTGAAGATTATTTGATTTTATTTTTGCTCATTCTCTTTACTTTTCTTTAGAAAAATTGTCTTTTGCAAAAAGTTTTTTAAATTAATTTAAAAGAAAGAAGACGAAGAGGCTTCGGGCAGCTTGGGATATGAAAATCTCAATTGGTGAACTTAAAAAATTGTTTCTTCTATAAATGTACACGGCAACCTTTCACAATTAAGATCATTGTAAACTTACATGGATTTATTACATTCATCCCCGCTTTTAAAGTAGTTTCGATTCCAATCAAGGTGAACTCGACCAGGATACTTAAGCTTAAATGATTTCGAGGGTTCTAACTGGATTATGCTATGCTGAGCTTGAGGCGTAGAATTCTCATTCCTTCGGGGCATTCTTGAAATGGAATAATGACATACGAGCCCTCTGGGAGGTGTTCCAGGCCAATTGGGAGATACCAGGACACAATTTCTCGTTTCACAGTTGAAGAATACTTTGTCACAGATTGTATTGGGAACATCCTCGCCAAAAGAGGGAGCTTTCCTAGAGTTTACAAGATAATTAAGATTAACTGTAAATGATGGTCGGAAACTTGTAGTTTGGAGGTTTACTCTATTTTTATAAAGTGTTATATTTCGCAAAGATATAGCCTACTGATGAATACCACTCTGTCCCTGTTTTAAAGAAATAAATTATACAAACTATAAGATTATGGTATGAATATTAATTAAGCGGGTCAAAAGTTCATGCTGCAATGATTGATGAAGTATATTTGACTATGGTTCTGCAATTGAATGAGTTTTGAAATTGATAAGTTTTTCAAACTTTTCACGGGAGGGGGGGGGGGTATTATTTAGTATATTGTTATAAATTCCTTTTCCGATATTTTTTTCATTAGTTTGATCTCTATAGTAGCGCTGTAACAAGAAGAGTAAAAATCTTGTTGATGTCAAAATGGAATTAACTTTGTCGTTAATTTGATGAATATCAGAAGGTCTTTCTCCTTACCCCTTGTATAAAACTTGCATTTGCACATTTTTTACCTTACTGCAAAAATAGGATAAATATGAAAGCGAGGCCACCGTCAAAATATGATCACTTTGACAGAAAATAAGAAGGTATATTTAAGGTTGCCACCAGTATAATAGGTAATAATGATGAGATGCATCGTTACTGACACCTAGACATCATTCCTAGAAGTATAACAGCCTAATTAAATTACGATATGCACGGTTATCTATAGCATACTGAATCATCCCAGGAAGGAGGAAACGTCTCCTTGAAAGTCTCCATTGTATGTCTCTACTTACTCGCCAATTAAAATCACTGAACCTGGGGTTAAACTGGGAGGGAAAGATCCCTTAAGTATAATCAAACTGTTAATTTTGCATCTACTCAAAAATCGGCTCAATCTTTAGTTCTGTACACCCAGGTATATTCTCTTATAGAAAATTAATTGAAAAAAAAAACTTTCCGAAAAAAAAGCTTTTTAAAGAAAATTAACGGCCATTTTAAGCTTAAGATCGGCAGATACAAATACCTGTTAAAATGCAAACTCAAAACAACCGGAAATTACTATTAAAGAATTAATGAAACCCAAAACGAACAGAAATTAAATAAACAATCAATGCAAAAATATACAATAGATAATAATATAAATGAATAAATAAATCTTAAAACGAGTGAAACTTAAATTGAACATGCAAATCAAGTTTGAGACGAACAAAAATCACTATAAAGAAGATTTTGGGTATCGCCCTTCTCTCACTCTGAAAATCTAAAACCTAAAGCATCATTGGCGCTTTACTGAAAACTGTATGTGCCTTAAACGGTCTTGGAAAGTATAAACAAATCAAATCGAATGTTTCACCTAGAATAATATTAATTGAAAGACCCACCAGTTCAATATTTTATTTTACTGTGATTTTATTTTTATTTCCAATGCTGTAAGAACTGGAAAAGAAAATGTTTGTAATATAATTCGTTTTCAGTGAAGCACCAATGAGGCAGTACCGTTTAGGTTTGTACAGTTAAGGACGGGAGCAGTATCCGAACTCTTGTTTGTACTGAAACTATATTTGTGTATAACAATTTTAGAAAGAACTAATAAATTAAACTGCATATTTGATGTATAATGATATTAATTGCTGAAACCTCATCAGTTCAAAATTTTACTGTAATTTTAATGCTTATTTTCAATATTAAGTACAAAACAAAATATTTGTAATATAATTCGTTTTCAATAAAGCGCCAATGACGCAGTAGGTTTTAGGCATTTACAGTGAGAAAAGGAGACGATACCCAAACTCTTGTTTGTAGTGATTTTTGTTCGTTTCAAGTTTGATTTGCATATTCAATTTAAGTTTCACTTGTTTTAAGATTTATTTATTCATTAATATTAATATCTATTATAA
The DNA here is from genome assembly GCF_049724085.1 of Artemia sp. Qi Xiang Cuo. NCBI lineage: Eukaryota > Metazoa > Arthropoda > Branchiopoda > Anostraca > Artemiidae > Artemia > Artemia sp. Qi Xiang Cuo. The sequence goes on from NW_028300808.1 coordinate 2,316,235, forward strand.
GTTTGTTTGCATTAATTGTTTGCTTAATTTCTGTTCGTTTTGAGTTTCATTTATACTTCAGTAGCAAAATATTTTTTTTATTTTAAGCTTGATTTGCATATTTAATTTAAGCATTATTCGCTTTAAGATTTATTAATTCATTTATATTATAACTTGTTGTATGTTTCTTGCTATGATTGTTTATTTAATTTCTGGTTGTTTTGGGTTTCATCTTATTCTTTCATAGTAATTTCTGGTCGTTTGTAGTTAAAATTTTAACAGGTATTTGTATCTGCTTATCTTAAGTTTAAAATGGCCTTTACTTTTCTTTGAAAAACTTCATTTTCGGATGTTTTTTTTTTATTAATTCTTGTTCGTTTTAGATTGCAGAAATTTTTTAGTTTTTAAAAATTCCTTATTTCAAAATCACACTTTTTTTTCAACACCAAATGTTCATCAAAGTATCAAAACTAGTATCAAAGTAACAATATTAAAGAAAAAAAAAAAAAAAGTAAAGAAAGCATCAAAGTAAACAAGGTATCAAAGTAACAATTAACAACTAAAATAGACTCTCCTAAAAATATAATATACAATTGCTTAACATTTACAAAGTGAAGCTACCTTTGTGAAACCACCTCACAAAAGTAACTGGATTAAACATTTTGAAATAACATATGAACAAGGAATAAGTCATGCAACATAATGTTATACAAAGCTTTTGATGCTGCTATTCGCTTAGGTTTATTATTTGAACTAACCCCTGGGACATTTTGTAATACTTTATTTTTCTTTTTAAATATTGGTTCATTTTTTAAAATAGTATCATAAATATGATCAATATTTTTAATCCCACTATCTCAATTAATTGATAAACCTGCAAAAATATATTTTTTTTATTTCTAATGCTTCAAGAGCCCTTTACGTGAAACTTTTACCATTGAGAATGGCCATTGATTCCTCGAACTGCACAAAATAGTCTGAATTAAAAAATATATGTTCTGCTAAGGCTGAAGTGGAACTTTCTGGAGGTTTTGTAAATTTTAGAGCAATACCTATTGAATTCCAGTGCTCATTAAATCGTTCCACAAATTGCTGGTTATAAAAAGAAGTACAGTAAAGGTCGAGAAATGAGAGGACAGATGTGATAACTGACTCATCACATTAAATTGAGCTTGTCCTTCAACAGTTCGAATCCGATATCTATGCTGCTTGTACAAGTGACCGTTTTTAAACAAGTGACCTTTAATTGGCTTAGGGCAATTTCAGAGGAACTGAAATATGATTCAACAATTAAATAGCCAGAGGTTTTTCTATTTCTGTATTTCACCTTGTTTTTACTCAAATGTTCATTTTACTATCACAACTAGCAAGAGTAAAGTCAAGTTTACTTAATAGTTACAAGAAAGTTAACCTACTTTGAACGTGACTGGAGTCGAACGCTCTCAATTTTATCTTCTAAACATGAATCCTGGGGATCATCACTAACAGCTTCCTTCACTTTCTGTTTTAATCGTGTTGTTAAGTTACCACTGATTAATCTATATTTCATGTGCAGTAGTTGTTGTTTATCTTCAACACTAGATGGCAGTGAAAGTAATGCGATCGATACAGTTGATGTCCTGCTGTAGAATTCCAGCGGGTTGTATTCACTAATTGTTCCCCCGCACCACCCACCAGATGGCTTTTGTTGCAATGAAGGCTCCCAGATTGATAATTTACCTTGTAAACAACCATCTTGTGTATGAGGTCCAATGTCAAGTGAAAGTACCGTTATCTGAAAAATAAATGATACTTACTCAGGATATTTAATGTTTCAGAAAAGGGGGAACTTAAGTAGCAATCAATTATATTTCTATGCAGAAGTTCAGAATACATTATTGGATTCTTTTTTGACTTTGTCCAAGTTGTACTGATTTACAGAACAACGACCGAATCTTCCTTGATAAGGCTGGAGACTTCCAAAAAAACATACCTTCTATGTTATACGCAATAATTATTCTGTCAAATAAGACATATCTTTGTGCCATGAAAGGTGGCTTCATAAATACAACAAAAAATACATGCACCGGTGCAACATTAGAAGTTTTACGCCGTACTTGCCATAATGCAATACTAAGACTGGTATGAATTTTTACCCTTTGTCCAGTAAATCTACGGAAAAAATCGACGATCTGGGAAAAAAATAGGAGTATATATTTTTTTTTACACCATTTTGTAGAGAAAAAAATTCTATACAACATACCAAAACTCCCGAAGAGTCCCCTTGGCCAAACAGGGTGAAAACGAGGGGAAAGGGGAAAATCAAGGGGAAAACTCAAAAATCTACGACCGGTAGTTTCCGATGCTGAGAATGGCATTCCTGATGCTCTTCTGTTGAAGAAGATCGAATATGCGTTCCTTTACTGTTGTGTAATAAGTCGTTCCCCGTTACCCCACTTATAGGGGGGAAAAAAGATCCTGTACAGCAGTCTGCAAGACCTATTTTCTGGGGTTTCCCAGCGCGAGAAGAATGAATATGTTACTTTGATTGCTCTGTCATTAGTATTTCCCTCCATTTTCCAGTTACAAGGGAAAAAGAGGGGGAAATCAAGATATCCTCTAAAGGGAAAAGATAGTAAGGCGACTCTATAGATTTTAGAGAGGAGATGAAGGTCAATCAACTCGGTTTTAAGACCATCTAAAATCGTTTTGACGAGAGTTTAATATCCTATTCCCTGGTGCTTCTCTTTTCCTGTTTGCTGAAGATTCACTAATGGTTCAAATACACATAGTGGAAATCCAAGCAGATTCTGAAACAGGTCGGAAAATTGGCTTGGTTTTCACAATCCGCTCAGATTTCCGCTATGTGTGAATGCGCCATAAGTCAAAGTGCATACACATGCTGCCACCTAATAAAAGCTTTAACATAAGCATTGGACGCATTTTACTGATCATAAAGGTAAGACAGTTTTGTATTTATAAGTACCAATGAAAACTTCCGGAAGAAATGGAAGGTTCAAAGCAAGAAAGGGAAGGCTTGTAGGAAAAGTGTTCCAAACACGCAGACAAAGTCAGTAAGGGGTTTTTACTTTACCTAATTTTGCAATGATATCTAGCGGCATGAGGTAAAAAAAAAACAATGCTTTTGGTAGATGCTGCTAAGATTCTTCTTCATTAAGACGATAATTTGCATTTTACCATGAGATATCCAAAGGACTAACGCTCGAGCCACATTATAGTCACACTTGTGGCTAAAACCAATGTCTTTGATACGAATACAACGCTAGACTAGTGACCAAGTTTTTGAAATTCGCACTAGCCCATCTCTTCAAGGCTTTCTCTAAAATAGCGCTCACACACAGGTCCCAAAGTACTTCAAGTCCACTTTACGCCCGGTCGTAAGGTTTAAAGTACATTCCCGCACTGATCTAAAGTGGTCGTTAAGGTCGTAAAGTGAACTCAAAATTTAGTGAAAATTTGGAGCTTTCCTTATAGCTCAAGCTGTTTTCAAATGATTTATGTTGCGAAGCAGAGCAGAAATAGAAGGAAAAAATTTGTGTTATTTGGAAAGTGCGAAGTGTCATATTTAAGACGCTGGCTGTATAGTTCCTAAATTCTATTTTTACGTATGAACGAGCGGTAAACCTTACGTACAACTTAAGTTCCTTTGCTTCCTCACTTTATTTCATATGTCTGAGTGCCGCTTAATTGGTCAAAAATCTTAACTGCTTATCCTGGCTTGAGTGTGATTAGAGGCATCGAACTCACAAATCAAATGGACAGATTCGCTTCGTGGGTTGTTTTCGTGTCCGAAACAGGGCTTAGGTTTGAGTTTAGCCACAAGTGTGCCTACAGTGTGGCTCTTCCTCCTATTCATGGAGGAAGAAGATGAACATTGCAAGCTCTGCGGCCGCAGCACCCGTACTTGTGGTGAAAGTTTCAGAATCACAGTCAAAGGAGCTCTTAGGATTGACGAGGCCAGTGTGCTACGGGGTGAATAGATAACAGTTGAAGACGGTGAAATAGTACACAGCCAGCAGAAAAGACTACTGCCATCCGACGTCCATAGCTTGTCCTGTAAAAAGAAAGAATGACGATTCACGTGATACTGAAGTTTCTCTATACAGATCCACTAGATCTAGTCAAGACGCATATGATGTGAATTTAAATTATTCTTTTTTACCGCGTAGCTAGTCCTTCCTTCTGAGACGAAAAAAGGCCAAAAATGACGAGTGCCAAAGAGTGACCACAATTGAAGTGAGAAAATCGATTCTTCAGTGCTGTGATCCAAGAAAAAATGAAGATTGGGCTAACGCTGTCTGCTGCAGGCTGATTTCTATAAGTTCGGATTTGCATGCAGCTGATGCAGTGTATCATAAGACGTGCTTCTCTAAAGTTAAAATTCTAAGAGAGATTCCAAAGCGGTACTCTGATGCAACCGATTTAGTGAACGCTACTGGAAGGCCACAGAAGGGTACCAATCGAGATAAATTCATTAAAGCTGTTAATTATTTCAAAGAACTCGAAGATTAACAGCTTACAGTGAAAAATACAGCAGAAAAGATGAGGCTTTTTCTTGGACCAAACCAGTCGCCGTACACCGCAAAGCATATAAAACGACAACTTGATGAAACATCCTGCGAACACATTGTTATAACTGCCATAGGCCGAGAGATTGGTGTTGTGAATTTCCGACAAACAGCACATGAGATCCTTCGAGATTCTTACAGAACTCCACAGCCAAGAGAAGAAGACCAGCTGAAGTTCATGATAGAGACAGTGGCTAAAGTAATTAAGAATGACATTAAGTTAGTGCAGTGTACAGACTCTGAATACCCGAGCCTGAGCAGTATAGAAGAAAAGGAAAAAGTTGTGAATTTCTTACCACCATCTCTGAGGCTCCTTCTTTCTCTGCTAATCGCGGTCTCAGACAAGGAACTACTGGTAGGTTCAATCGGTCAAGGAATAATGCAGGCTTGCCACCCCCGGTTTTTGCTCGCTCCTTTACAAGTACACCTTGGAGTCCAGCTGCACCACCAATCTGACTCACGTTTTCTCATCGACCAGCTGAATAGGCTAGATTTTTCTACTTTTTACTCTGAAGTGCTTCGATTCGAGCGTTCTGCCGCAGTAACTCACGGTACAGAATTTTCAGGGATGACTTCTGGAATTGTCATCCAATTCATTGGTGACAATTTCGGCCACTACATTTTTACTATGAACGGAAAAGGTACTTTTCATAGGATGGGCATGCTAGCTGCTGCTACACCAAGGCTACCCAAATTTCCAATCATAATCCCAAGAGTAGTTGTAGACCTTGAAGGACTCCAGTAGGCTGAACAAGTGCCTTTCTTCTTTTACAACAGAAGCCAACAGGAGAACAGTCTTGTGTACAAACCCATCCCAACCACCACCTTCGATGACAAGATCGATGGCACTGACCTACTATGGCACGCAAGCTGGATACATGACACGAAATGGGTCTGATGGAGTGGATTTATGGAAGCAATTCACCATGGGTCACACAAAAGCTTTTCGTCAATTTTCTTTCTGCCTATGATCGACTATAATCCCTCCGATCTTTCTTGTGTATACACGACCTTAGTCTCATCTCCGATAAAACACTCCAGTATGGAATGGTACCAGTTGTGACTTTCGACTAACTTTTGTACATGAAAGCGGTGAATATGATCAATGCTGAGCCTGCTGATAGTCTTCTCAAGGCAGCAGTTCCAATGATTGGTGGTCTCCATTGCCGTATGAGCTTTCTTAGAGTGATCGGGCACTTGATGACGGAAACAGGAATAAAAGAAGTAATCGAATGCCTATATGCCGGTAACACTATTAAGATATTATTAGCGGTAAAGCTGTTTCAAGAGCCATGAGAGCGCACGAGCTTAAGGATCCAGTATTGTAGATCACTCTCATTTGCGAATAGTCTGGTTTCGAATGCAGAGATGACGCACGTGCGAGTCATCAAGACTTTGCAAAAGCTTCGGCAATATGTATTACTTTACTGAATAAGGAAGTAACCCTCAGAGATGGATTTAACGCAGACGCAGTGCGTCAAATCCAAACGAAAGTGAGGAAATTTCAAGACACGCTACAAAAGAACAGGACTGCAAAAATATGGCTTCAGTATTCAGAAATGTTTGGAGTGCTTAAGGAGGCCATCAGGCCAGGACGGACAGGAATCTGGATGCAGTATCTTCAAGCACTCTCTGAGATGCTCCCTTACTTTGCAGCTGCAAGCCATAACCTGTATACGAAGTCGGTGAGAATATTTCTTCAACAAATGGAAAAAATGAAAGAAAGTAACCAGAGGCTGTATAAAGACATCACGGATGGGATGTTTGAAATTTGAAGAAGCAATAGATTTTGGGCTGGGCTCTCTCCCGACTTAGTAATTGAACAAGTATTGATGAGGTCGCTGAAAACAAGTGGGGGACTCATGAGAGGAAATGGAATGGGTGAGACGCAAAGGTTGATCTGGACAATGGCAATGCAAGTGCGAGCTGAAATTAAATAGCTTATGCAGACACTCACCGGTGTTGACCACTTGTCATCCGACCAGCACGTTTCCGCATGACCAGTTCGGATGGAAAGAGAAAGGACGTAAAGGCTTTAGTAGATTTTTCCCAGTCCTGTTTTTACGACAACTGCACTCAGTTGCGCAATATATCGAATGATATGACAGCAGCAAGGGATTTCAACGTGAAAGCAGCAAAGGCGATAGGAAAAGAAATTTTGAAGTAAATAGATGACGCCGATGCCGATCGCCACATCCTCAAACGTAAAAGTAAAGTGAATACGATGGCCTGTCAAAGAAGCATTTCTGAATCTTTCGTCGAAGAGATACAAATTGACGTAAGTCTTTTGTTTCAACGTCTTCAAGCAGCGGCAGCTACAGCTGGAGGTGTATGGAAAAAACTCTCGGATTCAAACTCTCAAGATATCCTACTGCCTTTTTCAAATCGTCAATCCTGCCGCGACAGCCAGATAAAGCGGAGCTAGCGAAAGCTATTTGGAAATTAGCAAAGGCCGAATCTGTGAACGTCCTATCAAAAGAACCAGAAAAATACGCGATCGATGGCGGATGGCTGCTCCAGCATATTACATAGAAAACAGGAAACACATTCGAACAATTTGCAACAGTTACGTTTCATTCATGACACAGACGTATTCAAATGCTTCCATCGTCTTTGATGGTTACACTTCAGGTCCGTCTACCAAAGATGTCACCTAGGTTAGACGAACGAAAGGCATCCTGTGTCTGACCGTCGATTCCTCACTGAGTATGAATATGCAAAGGAAAAAGGAAGACTTCTTGCGGAATCCCAAAAATAAGCAGAAAATTATTCGAACTATTGGTAAGAAGCTTGTTCAAGCCGGCCTCACTGTCCTTAATGTAGAGAGAGATGCGGACGTTCTGATTGCATTGACTGGTATTTATGCAGCCAAGGAAAGGGTAACCACAGTAGTCGAAAACGACACTAGTTTATTGATCCTTCTCCTCCATCACCTGCCTCCGGAAGCCAGGGATGTATTTCAAAACCAGTACCAAATCAAGAGTGCTGTCAACTAAATACTTGCACATCAGCTTTATCAAAAGATCGCTGGGACAAGTTTGTCACTATATTATTGTTGGCCATGCTCTTCTCGGTTGCGACACGACGTCCCATTTGTTCGGGATAGGAGAGCAGGCTGTCCTGCCATTCCTAAAACGCCATAAAGAATTTAGGAATAACTGTGAATTATTCCTTAATCTGCGCTCTACGAAGGAAAAAGACCAGCAAGACGTTGAAAATATTTTGCTGTGTTTCTACAAGGCTCAGAAAGGGGAGGGTCTCAGCAAAGCTAGGTACACGGTTTTTCCTGAAAAACTGAACAGCTCAAAGACATCAAATTTTGTGAGCCCAGGGAGACTTCCACCAACTTTTTCGGCTACAAAATTTCATTCTTATAGAGTCTTCTATCAGGTAATGTAATGGAGTAATACTGAGCCAGAACTTGACCCGAAAGACTGGGGTTGGTGATTACGTGACCGACTCCTCACTCCGATCATGACAGACATCGGAGCTGCTCCGCCTCATTAACTAAATGTGATCCGTTGCAGCTGCATGCATTCCAACTGTGATAGTTCACGCTCTAGTTGCCGAAAAAATGGATTGTCTTGCACACTTGCTTGCAAAGACTACCAAGGATTGCATGTTTCAATAAAGATGTTTTTGTTGATAATGATGAACAAGATGATGTTTAGTACAAATCCTTGATCTTATCCTATTTAGTTCAATCAAAACCATAACTATCTTTTGCAGTGATTACCGAAGTTGCCTGATTTGTTTCATTTTTTACATTGAGTTTTGTCTTATGTTTCTATTATATAGCCGAAAGCCCGATGCATTGTCTCCCCTACGGTTAAAACCCTGCCGAAAACAAGATACAAATCTAATACCATGTTTTTTTAAATCATCGAGTCAAACAGTCTTAGGGGCAACATTTTGACCAGCCATATCGCACAACTCTTGAGGATACTATTTTTATTACTCCACGCAGAAAAAGAGCAGACGTGAAGTTCGAGCGCACAATAAATCTGTCCCTGAATTCTTACAATTTTCCCACTTTTCCCCCTTTTCCCCGGTTTTTACCCTGTTCTCCCCAGGGGATTCTTGGGGACTTTTGATATGTTGTACATAATGTTTTTGTCTACAAGACGGTGTAAAAATATTTTATATTGCAATTTTTTCCCAGAGTTTCGTAGATTTACTGGATTGCCTTGCCTGTGAATGTTTTGCAAGTGTTAAAAATTTGGGACTATTTCTCAGGTTGGTAATGGAGCAGAGCAGTAAATTTTTGTTATTTGTGTTTTTCTTTGTTTATGTTATATAATGTTTATCTTAGGTTTAAGTAATGTCAATTATTTAAAAGTGAATTTTCTTTTTTGTTTTTATTGCCATGTTCCTAGGACTTTTAGCGCAATAAAACTAACTTACTTACTTACTTACTATCTACCCCTATTAGCTCGCCAAATTATTCCGTTTTAACATGCTTTCATTGACACATTGTCAATTCAAAGAGGCAGGGACGCTCACAAAAAGTATCATTCCGACAGTTTACTGCCTTTCCGCTATAAAACAAGAGAAAAAGTAAAAGTTTTGTAATAGTTCAAATAAGAACGATAGTTTTTTAACCGAAAAAAGTTTCCCAAACACAACCCTCTCAACATCTTAGAAATTGTTTTGCAGCCTTGCCTTTTTGTAAAAAAAATTGTGGGTTAATTACCCATGTAAGTAGTTCAATCCTGATTTTAGATGGTAACCAAAAAGGTATTGAAACCAAAAGGAATTTATATAAAAAAAGTGACATAGTTGTTGAGTTATTTCAAAAAACCTATCTGAAGTAAACTTAGGAAGATTCTATTCATCGCTTTTGAACTGAATAGTCTCTCCTACCTTTTTATAAATTTACTTGTCTTTAATATCGTTTATGTCCCATTCAGAAACATGGGAAAATTCGATGGGAAAAAAAGTGCGTCGGTTGGATTGGAAAACCTATCTATTCTTAAGAAGGAATTTCATATTCAGTTTAGCTTTTTTTATGTCTAAAAGAGAATCGAGGAAGTCAATAGGGGAAAATATAAGTTTTGACAAGCACGGTTATTTTTCCCTTATAAGATAGAAACCATATTTCCAAAAGAACAAACCATAAAAGAAATAAATCTTCAAATTTTTACACCTGTAATGAGTTCTTGATAATGGAATTTTGACATTTAAAAGCCAGCATCTTAATTTAAAAAATTCGCTTAAAAAATCATTTTCGTTTTTTTAGAAGGAATTTTTGAGCGTCAAAAACAACCACTGCAGCAACCCTGGGTTGGCTATGCCAACAAAAGTGTTGCAGGAGCAACACTTTGGTCAAGAAGCCGAGGAGGAGATTGAAAAATATTATACTAACTTTGCAGCTTGTTGAATGTTAAATGTATATGTGTAATATATCCTTAAATGTATCTGAAGCAAATAAAATGTTAGCAAATTGATAATAGTATACCGCCCCTTGCTCACGAACAGAAATAGCTAGTATCAGTAAATTATAGGAGTTTTGAAACAATGGACGGAATAAAACTTGCAATATAATCAGGTTTAACCTACTTAGTAGTAAAGTAAAGCTATTTGACGCTTTCCATGCCTTTAAGCGACAGAACACCACTAAAAAGAAGGTAAACTAATTTTCACAAGTTTCTAATGCCTCATCTTTGAAGATGACCGCCCTCTAATAACCTATTCTTACTTGTGCGTCCTTCTCGTTGGCAGATGTGGAACCGAATCTTTTGTGTCTTTACGTACTTTAATCTAAAAAAGAGAAAGTTTTCCGAGGGAAATAAAGAACAAAGTTGAAACTTGAGACGAACAAAAAGTATTACTTCACAACATATCTAACATAATCGATAAAAATACTGCAAATAAACCAACTGTTGATATTTTCCTAAGTTTGTAAGATTGCAAAAAACTAGCACTTTACTGAAAACACGAAACAATATAGGAGTTTTGGTATAGGAAAAGCAAACTATTTAAGGACACTTTAAGCAGTTTAAAAATAAAGCATTTTAGGATTGTTGCTTTGTTTTGTTTGTTTGTTTTTGTCTAATTTGGCATCTCTTCAGCACAATGAGCTCAGTCCGATGATTGACTGTCGTTTCGGATCTGAAAAGGACATTCCATGATTATTTTGTAGAAAAGTTAGAAGTGAAGCAATCTTGATAGTATTAAGACTACAGAATCACTTTAGAATTTGTATCATAACTTGAAAATCTTCGTTGTATAGAGAGAAATAACAGGATTTCCAGAGTTCATATAATATTCTATTTTTTCTTAATTTCGAGTTATACTTGGTGAGACCAAGATGTTATCTGATATATCAATCCATTACTTTTGTATGCTGTTTAGCGACTTTAAATTTATCAAGATAATATTTTCTTGTCTTTAAGTTTTTAAGATAATTTTAATTGGATACTGAAAGCTACTGATATCACTACTCCATTAAGACTATGAAAATCGTAATAGATTATTTTGCTGTTGTGAGGCTACGTTCTCACTCTTGACTAGTATTAAATAAAAAAAAAAAAACAGTTTTTTCTTGGAACAGAAATTATTCCGTATACGAAAGGGGCTGTCCCCTCCTCAACGCCTCTCTCTTTACGCTAAAGTTTTTTACTTGTTTAAAAAATAGAGTTGTGAGAAAGAGTCATACTTTAGCATAGAAAGCGAGACATTGAGGAGGGGACAGCCCCTTTCATATACGGAATAATTTCTATTCGTTTTAAGTTCTAATGTTGCTCCTTACTTTCAGTTAAAAAAAATTGTTAATTTATTTAATTTTTGAACGTTTTTGAACTAATGCAGGTTTTGATTTTGGCTCACCGTAGATCAATAATTAAAACAAAATTTGCATATTAATTTTACTTTCATTTGCTTAAATGGATTTCTCGAAAGTTGTTTAATTTTATTTATGAACGTTTTTATTAGTAATAAATATACGTAACTTACCAATTAACATACGTAACAAATTTCTGTATTCATATAGTTTTAATACATATATTAGGGGATTCGCCCCCTAGTCAATACCTTGCTCTTTACGCTGAAGTTCGAATTTTGTTCCAATTCTTTAAAAATGACCCCTTAATCACAAAGGTCGTTAATTAGAATAAATAGCTCTTATGAAAGTACTAAACAAAATCTTTGGCTTAAAGAGCGAGGTATTGACTGGGGAGCGACCCTAATCATATGCTTGATAATTTCTGTTCGTTTTAAGTTTTGATGTTGCTCCTTACTTTCAGTTGAAATTTTTTTTTATTTAATTTCTGGTCGTTTTTTAAATAATGCTGGGAAATCCGGTACCCCTTTCATAGCAATGTCTCTTCCCCCATGAAAACTTCCTCCATGGAGCGATCCTCCCACATAACCCTCGACTCCCCCCCCCACTACCAGAAAAAATCCCCCTGAAAATGTCTGTATACTTCCCAATAACCAATACTATATGTAAACATTGGGTAAAGTTCATAACTTTCAGCCCTCCCCCCGGAGACTTTGGGGGATTAAGTTATCCTAAAAGACATAGTTAATATATATTCGACCATGTTGAACAAAATAGCTATCTCAAAATTTTGATCGGGTGATTTTGGGAAAAAAATGAGCGTGGGAGGGGGCCTAGTTGCCCTCCATTATTTTTGGTCAATTAAAAAGGGCACTAGAACTTTTAATTTCCGTTTGAATAAGCCCTCCCAAAATATTCTAGGACCACTGGGCCGATACGATCACTCCTCGGGAAAAAATTATATAAACACGCATCCGTGATCTTTCTTCTGGCAAAATTCCACATTTTTGCAGATAGGAGCTTGAAACCACTACAGTAGGGTTTTCGCATACACTGAATCAGATGGTGTTATTTTCATTAAGATTTTATAACTTTTAGGGGGTGTTTCCACCTTTTATCGAAAATCAGGTAAATTTTTTTAGGCTCGTAACTTTTGATGGGTAGAACTAAGCTTGATGAAACTTATATATTTTAAATAAAAATTAAAATTTGACTCTTTTGATGTATCTATCGGCATCAAAAGTCTGTTTTTTAGAGTTTTGGTTACTATTGAGCCGGGTCGCTTCTTACTTACAGTTCGTTACCACGAACTGTTTGAAAACAATATTCTTGTTTTTTTATACTTGGCTTTTGTGTTTTCAATAAAGTGCTAGTTTTCTATAATCCAGCAAACTTAGGGAAATATCACCAATTGATTTATTTGCACTATTTTCATCGATATATGTTAGATGCACTATTTTCATGGATTTATCTTAGATAGGCTGTGAAGTACTGATTTATCGAAGTTACGAAGTATCAAACTAAAGAAAGTATCAAAACAAACAGAGTATCAAATTTACAATACGCAACTTGCAGAACTTATAGCCTTTGCCTCGTAAATTAAAGTTGACCCGTAAATCAGTAAATCCAATTATCAAAGTAAACAAAGTATTAAAGGAACATTAAGCAAATTACATAATTCACAGCCCTTACCCTGGAGAGGAGGGGGGAGATCTCAACCCCGGAAGCCTAATTCTTTGACCTTTGGGATATTTTGAACAAAATTGCTATCTAAAAATTTTGACCGGATACCTTTGAGGAAAATAGGACGGGGGAGGGGCTGGCTGCCTTTTGATCACTTTTGACTCTTAAAACAGAGCTGGAAGTTTCAATTTCCAATCGAATGAGCCCCTTCCAAAGTTAATACGACCACCCCTTCCAAAAAGACTTTTTATGTTAATAATGGGCAACTTGCATAAAATACAGCCTTAGCAGAAGTGTTATATTAATGCTTGGTAGCGGGCCCACAGGGAATTACACATAAGCGGGACCATAGGTAATCCATACAAGTGGGCCCATAAGTAATCCATACAACCGGATATCATTCAAAGCTGTCATTACCCTGTCAATGAAAGGAAGCTGACAGTACTCCCACCATACAAGCGGGTAAGGATTTTTATTATTCATTATATTGGTGTTTTATTTTATGTTTTATTGTTTGGATGTATGGATTTTTTATGTTTATGGATTTTTATTGTTAAATTTTTTGTGTTTTATTTGATGTTTTATTGTATGGAAGTCTGATTTTTATTACAGGGATGGTTTTGATATATAGTTGGTTATGCGTGTTACTTTATGATTGATTATACGTATTGTTAAATGGTTGGTATTTAATGTTTTTTTTTGTTTGGATATTTTATTGTTTACTATATTGGTGTTTGATTGTATTGATGTTTTACGTTTATGGATTTTTATTGTTCATTGTATTGGTGTTATATTTGATGTTTTATTGTACGGAAGTCTGATTGTTATTGCAGGGATGGTTTTGATATATGGTTGAATATGTGTGTTACTTTATGATTGATTATACGTATAGTTATATGGTTGGTGTTTTATTTATATGGATGCTTTGTTGTATGAATATATGGATTTTTATTTTAATAGTTATTTGTTGATATCTTTTTATTGTACTCTAATGATGATATGGTTTGTTTTCCAACGATATGATTTTTACATTCTAAGCCAATTCCCATTGATTTCATGAAATTTGTGGTTGATGTAGGAATCGAACGTAAGACAAGTGATTTCCCAAGGTAAAAGTACGACACGTTACTCGTCAGAACCAACAAGCCATTGAACTTATCATGATTTTAGAAATACATCCAATGTTTTGTTTCCGGGACATTAGCCAATATATGTTAAGCGTCACAATATCGTAACAAGTTATTTTCACATTCGATTTATCAATTGGATTTCTGGTAAGTGTTAACAGTGACCTGTTTCGGGGATTTTTCTGGCATCATCGTGAGAATATGCATACCACGATGATTTGAGATGCATACCGGACAGACAATTTTCGTTTCATTGCTATGAAGGGGACGCCGGACATCCTAGCATTATTTAAAAAAAGATCAGAAATTAAATATAAAAAAACAAGTTTTTCAACTGCAACAGCAGCAACATCAAAACTTTAAACGAACAGAAAATATTACATATATGATTGGGTTCACCCCCTAGTCAATATCTCACTCTTTAAGCCAGAGATTTTTTAGTACTTTCATAAGAGCTATTTATTCTAATTAACGGCCTTTGTGATTAAGCGGCCATTTTTAAAGAATTGGAACAAAACCTCCTCATTGGCTTCCAGCTATAATTTATTGCAGATTCTAGTCACTTGAGCCATATGCACTGGAATTTTCAAAAAACCATTTTTTTAATGACAGTTTTTGGAACCAGGCTTGAATTGAATTTATCAAGTATTTTGGGCAATCGGTTGCATCAAGACTGGGCTGGGTAATTGTAGACAGAGAAAAGCCAAGACAGATAGTCCAAGTAATTGAGAGGCAAATGTTTAAATGGCTGGGGCACGGGTAAATGGCAGGAGTATGAATGACTCTCTTATTGGACACATACTTGTCAGGTTAGTTTTTGGAAAGGCATGCTCAACTTTATGCATACCACGATGATTTGAGATGCATACCGGACAGACAAAAATTCGGGGATTTTTCTGGCATCATCGTGAGAATATGCATACCACGATGATTTGAGATGCATACCGGACAGACAATTTCTTCTGATGCTTGGGCCCTAAGTCCTCCCCCTATCCCTATACCCCTCCCTCACTCAAACCCTCCCCCTCCAGCAGTACCCCACCCTGAACCCCCTCCTTCCCTCCTTTTAACCCGCCCCCACTCCAATTTTTTTCTGTTTTTTAACATGGTATTTTTTTCAGCTTTTTTTACATCTCTTAGAATGACATAAAACATACTTAAAACATAAAAAAAATCACGTTTAATATTTTCCAGATTCAAAATGAGAATGATACAGAAATGTTAGTCGTGACTTTTACTATTAGAAAAATATTGTTTGTAGTAGCACTTTTTTGGACTACATTTTTTTTGGACTTCGAAATTATTCAACTTTTTTTTACCGACATCATTTGTCGGATACGTTGGATAACATTGATAATATCTATGTATTAGAATGAATAAATTCTTTATCAGCTTCTTTTGTCAGATATGTCGGATAACATTGTCAAAATTTAAGTATCAGAGTGAATAAATTCTTTATCGACATCATTTGTCGGATACGTCAGATAACATTGACAAAATCTATGTATTAGAATGAATAAATTTCTTATCAACATCTTTTATCGGATACGTTGGAGAAAATTTACAAAATATAAGTATGAGATTAAATAAATTCCTTATAAGCATCTTTTGTCAGATATGTTGGATAACATTGTCAAAATCTAAGTATCAGAGTGAATAAATTGTTTATCAACTTCTTTTCTTAGATACATCGGATAACATTCACAAAATCTAACTATCAGAGTCAATAAATTCTTTATCATCCTCATTTCTCAGATACATTGGATAAAATTGACAAAATCTAAGTCTCAGAGTGAATAAATTTTTTTTTATCAACATCTTTTGTCAGATACATCGTATAAAATTGATAAAATCCAAGTTTTAGAACGAATAGATTCATTATCAACATCCTTTGCCGAATATGTCAGTTAACACTATCAAAACCTAAAAGTCAGAGTGACCAAATTCTGTATCTACATCTATTGTCAGATTTATCAATATCATTTGACAGATACGTTTGATAGTGTCAAAGTGAATAAATTCTTTATCAACATGATTTGTCAGATATGCTTGATAAAATTGAGAAAATCTAAGTATGAGAGTGAATAAATTCTTTGTCAATGTGTTTTGACAGATGCTTTTGCTAAAACTGACCAAATCTAAGTATCATAGTGAATAAATTTTTTATCAACTTCTTTTGTCGGATACATCAGATAACATTCACAAAATCTAAGTATCAGAGTGAATATATTCTTTATCAACAACCTTTGTCAGATATGCCTGATAAAATTGAGAGTATCTAAGTATCAGAGTGACAAAATTCTTTATCAATGTCTTTTGACAGATACGTTTGACAACACTGACGTAATTTAAGTATGTAATTGAACAAATTCTTTATTAACATTCTTTATCGATATCATTTGTCGGATACGTCTGATAACATTGGCAAAATCTAGGTATTAGAATGAATAAATTTTTTATCATCATCCTTTGTTGGATATGTCATTATGAAAAATTGCAAGCAACATACTCTTTCTTGAATTCACCTCTTGGATGCACAACACAGAAATGTCGAGACTAAAACAAATACAACTATACAGATTGACACATGCAAACCAACAAAGACAAGCACTGAGATAAGCAAACACCCGCCCAGACATATAGGCAAAGAGAGTGAGAGAGATAAAAACACATGTAAATATATAGATTCAGACAGACAAACCAACAAAGACAGGCATTGAGATAAGCAAACACCCGCCCAGACATATGGGCCCAGAGAGTGAAAGAGACAAAACAAATATAACTATATAGATTCAATCATACAAACTGACAAAGACAAACAGTGGAACAAGCAGGCACCCACCCAGATACACTCGTTTAGAGAGTGAGAGAGACAAAAACACATACAAATATATATTTATATTCAGCCATGCATAGCGACAAAGACAGGCACTGAGAGAACCAAGCACATAGCCAGATTCACAAGCAAAGAGAGTGAATAAGTCAAAAAACGCATATAAAGGCATAGATTTAGACACACAAACCGACAAAGACAGGCACTGGGAGAAGCAAACTTCCGACCAGACACATAGGCAAAGAGAGTGAGAGAGATAAAAACACATGCAAATATATAGATTTTAACATTCAAACCAACGAAGACAGACACCGAGAAAAGCAAACACATATCCATATTCTTAAGCAAAGAGAGTGAGAGAGTCAAAAACGCATACAAATACATAGATTTAGACATACAAACCGACACAGACAGGCACTGGGAGAAGCAAACTTCCGACCAGATACATAGGCAAAGAGAGATAAAAACACATGCAAATACATAGATTTTCACATACAAACCAACAAAGACAGGCATTGAGATAAGCAAACACCTGCCCAGACACATAGGCAAAGACAGCGAGAGAGACAAAAACACAGAAAAATATATAGATTCAGACATACAAACCGACAAAGACAGGCACTGGGAGAAGCAGACACCCGCCAAGACACACATGCAAAGAGATTGAGAGAGACAAAAACACATACAAACACATAGATTAAGACATACAAACCGACAAAGACAGGCACTGGGACAAGGAAACATCCGTCCACACACACACACACACAGGCAAAGAGAGTGAGAGTATAGATTCAGACGTAAAAACCGATAAAGACAGACACTGAGAGAAGCAAACACCCACCTAGATTCACAGGCAAAGAGAGTGATAGAGTCAAAAACGCATACAAATACATAGATTCAGACATACAATCCGACAAAGACATGCACTGGGAGAAGCAAACATACAAACCAACAAAGACAGATACTGAGAGAAGGAAACACCCACCCAGATTCACAAGAAAAGAGAGTGAGAGAGTCAAAAACGCATACAAATACATAGATTTAGACATACAAACCGACAAAGACAGGCACTGGGAGAAGGAAATATCCGACCAGACACATAGGCAAAGAGAGTGAAAGAGATAAAAACACATGCAAATATTTAGATTTTGACATACAAACCAACAAAGACAGGCATTGAGATAAGCAAACACCCGCTCAAACACAAGCAAAGTAAGTGAGAGAGAGACAAAAACAAATACAAATATATAGATTCAGACATACAAACCGTCAAAGACAGGCTCTGAGATAATCAAACACCCGCCAAGACACGTAGGCAAAGAGAATGAGAGAGACAGAAGAGAGTGAGCGAGATAAAAACACATGAAAATGTATAGATTTTGACATACAAACCAACAAAAACAGGCATTGAGATAAGCAAACACCCGCCCAGACACACAAACAAAGGAAGTGAGAGAGACAAAAAAACATACAAATATATAGATTCAGACATAAAAACCAACAAAGACTGGCACTGAGATAAGAAAACACCCGGCCAGACACATAGGCAAAGAGAGTGAGAGAGACAAAAACAAATACAACTATATAGATTCAGACATACAAACCGACAAAAACATGCACTGGGAGAAGCAAACATCCTTCCAGACGCATATTTAAAGAGAGTGAGAGAGAGACAAAAACACATACGAACACATAGATTAAGACATACAAACCAACAAAGACAGACACTGGGGCACTCAAACATTCGCCCACACACAGGCAAAGAGAGTGAGAGTATAGATTCAGACGTAAAAACCGACGAAGACAGGTAGAGAGTGAGAGAGACAAAACACATACAAATATATAGATTCAGACATACATACTGACAAAGACAGACACTGGGAGAAGCAAACATTCGCCCAGACACACAAGCAAAGAGAGTGAGAGAGACAAAAAAACATGCAAATATATAGATCTAGACATACAAACCGACAAAGGCAGGCACTAAGAAAAGCAAACACATACCCAGATGCACATGAAAAGAGAGTGAGAGAGTCAAAAAACACATACAAATACATAGATTTAAACATTCAAACCGACAAAGACAGGCACTGGGAGAAGAAAACATCCACCCAGACACTTAGGCAAAGAGAGTGAGAGGGAGATAAAAACACATGCAAATACATAGATTTTAACATACAAACCAACAAAGACACCAAGGGAAGCAAACACATACCCAGATTCACAACCAAAGAGAGTGAGAGAGTCAAAAAGCACATACAAATACATAGATTTAGACATACAAACCGACAAAGACCGGCACTGGGAGAAGCAAACATCCGCTCAGACACATAGGGAAAGAGAGTGAGAGAGATAAAAACACATATAATATATAGAGTCAGACATACAAACCAACAAAGACAGGCATTGAGATAAGCAAACACCTGCCCAGACATACAAGCAAAGGAAGTTTGAGAGACAAAAACGAATAAGAATGTATAGATTCAGACATACAAACCAACAAAGACAGGCACTGAGATAAGCAAATTATTTATTGTTACGTTGAATTTAGGTTAGATCGGTTATAGATGACAGCACACCCGCTCAGACACATAGTCATAGTGAGAGAGAGACATGAAAAAAGTTGGGTTAATTTAGGTTCACTTAGAGTGGCGCGCTACTCTGAGTGAACCTAAATTAACCCAACTTTTTGCAAACACCCGCCCATTCACACAAGCAAAGTGTCCTTTGCTTGTGTATTTGGGTGAGTGTTAACTTATCTTAAACCCTGTCTTTGTTGGTTTGTATGTGAAAATCTATATATTTACATGTGTTTTATCTCTCTCCTCTCTTTGCCCATGTGTCTGGTCGGATGTTTGCTTCTCCCAGTGCCTGTCTTTGTCGTTTTGTATGTCTAAATCTATGTATTTGTATGCGTTTTTGACTCTCTCATTCTCTTTGCTTAAGAATGTGGGTAAGTGTTTGCTTCTCTCAGTGTCTATCTTTGTTGGTTTGTATGTTAAAATCTATATATTTGTATGTGTTTTTATTTTTCTCACTCTCTTTGCCTATGTGTCTGGTTGGATATTTGCTTCTCCTAGTGCCTGTCTTTGTTGGTTTTTATGTGAAGATCTACATATTTGCATGTGTTTGTATCTCTCACACTCTCATTGCCTATGTGTTTGGTTGGATGTTTTCTTCTCCCAGTTCCTGTCTTTCTCAGTTTGTATGTCTAAATCTATGTATGTGTATGCGTTTTTGACTCTCTCACTCTCTTTTCTTATGAATCTGGGTTTGTGTTTGCTTCTCTCAGTGTCTGTCTTTGTTGGTTTGTACGTCAACAACTATATATTTGAATGTGTTTTTATCTCTCTCACTCTCTTTGCCTATGTGTCTGGTTGGATATTTGCTTCTCCCAGTGCCTGTCTTTGTCGGTTTGTATGTCTAAATCTATGCATTTATATGCTTTTTTTGACTCTCTTACTCTCTTTGCTTGTGAATCTGGCTATGTGTTTGGTTCTCTCAGTGCCTATATTTGTCGCTATGTATGTCTGAATCTATAAATCTATATGTGTTTTTGTCTCTCTCACTCTCCAAACCAGTGTGTCTGGGTGGGTGCCTGCTTGTTCAACTGTCTGTCTTTGTCGGTTTGTATGATTGAATCTATATATTTATATTTTTTTGTCTCTTTCACTCTCTGGGCCTGTGTGTCTGGGTGGTTGTTTGCTTATCTCAATGCCTGTGTCTATTGGTTTGTATGTCTGAATCTATATTTTTACACGTGTTTTTATCTCTCTCACTCTCTTTGCCTATGTGTCTGGGTGGGTGTTTGCTTATCTCAGAGCTTGTTTTTGCGGGTTTGCATGTGTGAATCTATTTAGTTGCATTTGTTTTAGTCTCGACATTTCTGTATTATGTATCCAAGAGGTGAATTCAAGAAAGAGTTTGTTACTTACTTACAATTTTCTCATAACGACGTATCCAACAACGGATGATGATAAAGAATATATTCATTCTAATACATATATTTTTCCAACGTTATCTGACGTATCCGACAAATGATATCGATAAAGAATGTTAATAAAGAATTTGTTCAATTTGATTCTTAAATTATGTCACTTTTATCAAACATATCTGTCAAAAGACATTGATAAGGAATTTATTCACTCTGATACTTAGATTTTGTCAATTTTATCAGGCATATGTGATAAAGCATGTTGATAAAGAATATATTTACTCTGATACTTAGATTATTTGAATGTTATCTGATGTATCCGACAAAGAAGTTGATATAGAATTTATTCACTATGATACTTAGATTTGGTCAGTGTTATCAATCATATATGTCAAAAGACATTGATAAAGAATTTGATAACCCTGAAACCTCGATTTTTTCATTTTAATCAGGTATATATGAAGAATCAGGTTGATAAAGAATTTATTCACTCTGATACTTAGATTTTGTGAATTTTATCTGATGTATCCGACAAAGAAGTTGATATAGAATTTATTACTATGATACTTGGATTTGGTCAGTGTTATCAAACGTATCTGCTAAAAGACTTTGATAAAGAATTTATTCACTCTGATGCCTAGATTTTGTCAAATTTATCAATCATATCTGACAAAAGACAATGTTAAAGAATTTATTCACTCTGACACTATCAAACGTATCTGTCAAATGATATCATAAATCTGTCAATAGATGTTGATACAAAATTTGGTCACTCTGACACTTAGGTTTCGATAATGTTAACCGACATATCCGGCAAAGGATGTTGACAAAGAATCTATTCGTTCTGATACTTAGATTTTATCAATTTCATCCGATGTATCTGACGAAAGATGTTTTTTTTTCACTCTGACACTTAGATTTTGTTAATTTTATCCAATGTATCTGAGAAATGAGGATGACAATGAATTTATTGACTCTGATACTTAGATTTCATGATTGTTATCCGATGTATCCAACAAAAGAAGTTGATAAGACAAAAGATGTTGATAAAGCATTTATTCACTCTGATGCTTAAATTTTGTCAATTTTCTCCGACGTATCCGACAAAAGATGTTGATAAAGAATTTATTCATTCTAATACATAGATTTTGTCAATGTTATCCGACATATCCGACAAATGATGTCACTAAAGAATTTATTCACTCTGATACTTAGATTTTGATAATGTTATCCGACATATCTGACAAAAGATGCTGAAAAGAATTTATTTTATCTGACACTTAGATTTCATCAAGTTTCTCCAACGTATCCGACAAAAGATGTTGATAAATAATTTATTCATTCTAATACATAGATTTTGTCAATGTTATCCGATTTATCCGACAAATGATGTCGATAAAAAAAGTTTAACAATTTTGAAGTTCAAAAAAAAATTTAGTCCAAAAAAAGTGCTACTACAAACAATATTTTTCTAATAGTAAAAGTCACGACTAACATTTCTATATAATTCTCATTTTGAAGTTGGAAAATATTAAATGTTATTTTTTATGCTTTAAGTATTTTTCATGTAATTCTAAGAAATGTAAAAAAAAGTTGAAAAAAATACCGTTAAAAAAGTTGGGGTGGGGAGAGGAGGGGTAAAAGGAGGGAGAGAGGGGATTGGAGGGAGGTGGAGGGCTGGAGGGGTGGGTTTGAGGGAGGAAGGGGTATAGGGATAGGGGGAAAAGGATAGGGGGAGGACTTGGGGCCCAAGCATCAGAAGAAATTGTCTGTCCAGTATGCATCTCAAATCATCGTGGTATGCATATTCTCACGATGATGCCATAAAAATGCCCCGAAACAGATCACTGTTAACACTTACCAAAAATTCAATTGATAAATCGAATGTGCAAATAACTTGTTACGATATTGTGACGCTTAACATCTGTTGGCTAATGTCCTGGAAACAAAACATTGGATGTATTTCTAAAATCATAATACGTTCAATGGCTTGTTGATTCAGACGAGTAACGTGCTATTCTTTAACCTTAGGAAATCACTGGTCGCACGTTCCATTCCTATATCAAACATAAATTTCATGAAATCAATGGGAGTTTGCTTCGAATGTAAAAAATCTTATCGTGGGAAAAGAAAACATATCATCTTTAGAGTACAATAAAAACACATCAGCAAAAACTATCAGAGGCAGCGCGCTAGCGTTGCCTAAGTAAAGAACGATGTGGGCACAATGTGTTTTTTTTTTACATACCCAGGCACTTCGTATCGAAGGAGTTGTCTTAGAAACTTCGAAAAGGGTTCATTTGATTGGAAATTGGTGTGGCTAGTGCCCTTTTTAATAGTTGAAAGTGATTGGAGGGCAAGTAGCCCCCCCCCCGCGCCCGTCATTCCTCAAACACATCCAATCAAAATTTTGAGCCATTTTGTACAGCGTAGTTGATTTCCAGATAAAAAATATCTTTTTGATGAGGACACTCCCCCCCAACCCTCAGGGCAAGGGTTTTAAGTTATGCCCTGAGGGAATATAATATCAATGTGGACAATGTACAGTTTATTATTTTTTTTTCTTTAAAGCAGGGCACTTCATATAGAAGGGGTCGTCGTAGAAACCTTAAAAGGGACTCTTTCGATCAGAATTCAAGAGTTATAGTGCCCTTTTTAATAGTCAAAAGTGATTAGAGGGCAACCAACCCCCCACCCACACGCCAATCATTCCCCCAAACACATCCAATCGAAATTTTGAGATAGACGTTTCGTTCAGCGTAGCTGATTTATAGATAGAAAATTTGTTATTTAGGTGGACACTCCCCCACAACCCTCTGGGCAAGGGTTTTAAGTTATGCCCTGGGGGCATATAAGGTTTTTACAGAAGGCGTTGTCGTAAAAACTTCAAAACAGGCTCATTCATTTGGAAATTCAAAGGGCTAGTGCCCTTTTTAATAGTCGAAAGTGATGGGAGAGCAACTAGCCTCCCCCCCCCACCCCACACCCATTATTCCCCCAAACACATCCAATCAAAATTATGAGATAGCCATTTCGTTCAGCGTAGTTGATTTCTACATAGAAAATATGTTTTTGAGGAGGACAGTCCCCCACAACCCCCAGGGAAAGGGTTTTAAGTAATGCCCTGGGGGCATATAAGGTTTTTATTGAAGGTGTTGTCGTAGAAACTTCAAAACAGGCTCCTTTGATCGGAAATTCAAGGGCTAGTGCCCTTTTTAATAGTCGAAAGTGATTTGAGGGCAACTAGCCCCGTCCACGCCCTTCATTACCCCAAACACATCCAATAAAAATTTTGAGACAGCAATTTTGTTCAGCGTAGTTGATTTCAAGATAGAAAATGTGTTTTTGAGGAGGTCACTCCCCCACAACCCCCAGGGCAAGGGTTTTAAGTTATGGCCTGTGGGTATAAAAGTAGTTTATAAAAAGCGTTGTCGTAGAAACTTCAAAAAAGGCTCATTCGATTGGAAATTCAAAGGGCTAGTGCCCTTTTTAATAGCCAAAGGGATTGGAGGGCAACAAGCCCCCCATGCCCATCTTTCCCCCAAACACATTCAATCAAAATTTTAAGATGGCTATTTTGTTCAACGTAGTTGATTTTCAGATAGAAAATAGGTTTTTGACGAGGACACTC
Organism: Artemia sp. Qi Xiang Cuo; assembly: GCF_049724085.1. Classification (NCBI taxonomy): domain Eukaryota; kingdom Metazoa; phylum Arthropoda; class Branchiopoda; order Anostraca; family Artemiidae; genus Artemia; species Artemia sp. Qi Xiang Cuo. The sequence goes on from NW_028300808.1 coordinate 2,340,771, forward strand.
CCCCACAGCCCCCAGGGCAAGGGTTTTAAGCTATGGCCTGAGGGTATATAAGGCTCTTATAAAAGGCGTTGTCGTAGAAACTTCAAAACAGGCTCATTCGATTGGAAATTCAAAGGGCTAGTGCCCATTTTAATAGTTAAAAGTGATTAGAGGGCAACTAGTGCCCCCCACGCCCAGCATTCCCCCAAACACATCCAATCAAAATTTTGAGATAGGTATTTTTTCAACGTAGCTGATTTCCAGACTGAAAATATCTTTTTGAGGAGGACACTCCCCCACAACCCTCGGGGCAAGGGTTTTAAGTTATGCCCTGGGGGCCTATGAGGTTTTTATAGAAGGCGTTGTCGTAGAAACTTCGAAACAGGCTCATTCGATTGAAAATTCAAAAGGCATTTGCCCTTTTAAATAGTCAAAAGTGAATGGAGGGCAACTAGCCCCCCCCACGCCCATCATCCCCCCAAAAACAGCCAGTCAAAATTGTGAGATAGCCATTTTGGTCAGTATAATTGATTTCCAGATAGAAAATATGTTTTTGAGGAGAACACTCTCCTGCAACCCTCAGGGCAAGGGTTTTAAGTTACTCCCTGGGGGCATATAAGGTTTTTTATAGAAGGCATTGTCCTAGAAACTTCAAAACAGGCTCATTCGATTGGAAATTCAAAGGGTTAGTGCCCTTTTTAAAAGTCGAAAGGTATTGGAGGGCAACTACCCCCCCCCCCTCCACGCCCATCATTCCTCCAAACACATCCAATACAAATTTTGAGATAGCCATTTTGTTCAGCGTCATTGATTTCCAGATAGAAAATATGTTTTTGAGGAGGACACTCCCCTACAATCCGTAGGGCAAGGGTTTTAAGTTATACCCTGGGGCATATGAGGATTTATAAGAATGCGTTGTCGTAGAAACTTCAAAACAGGCTCATGCGATTCGAAATTCAAAGGGATAGTTCGCTTCTTAATAGGCGGAAGTGATTGGAGGGGAACTAGCCCCTCCCCAACGCCCCTTATTCCCCTAAACACCTCCAATCAAAAGTTTCATATAGCCATTTTGTTCAGCGTAGTTGATTTCCAGATAGAAAATGTTTTTTGAGGAGGACACTCCCAACACCCTCGGGGTAAGGGTTTTAAGTTATGTCCTGGGGTATATATTAGGTTTTTATAGAAGGCGTTGTCATACAAACTTCAAAAGGGGCTCATTTGTTTGTAAATTCAAAGGGCTAGTGCCCTTTTTGATAGTCGAAACTTATTGGAGGGCAACTAGCCCTCCCCCCGTCCATCATTCACCCAAACGCATCAAATCAAAATTTTGATTAGATGCTGGCCTGTGCTAATGAACTATTTATAGTAATATGGAAAATATTTTGCAATCGTCTGAAAATTTTGATTGGATCCATCCATAGGCTGTATGGGGTAGGTGCTGGTTGCCCTCTGATCATTTTCGAATCTTAAAATAGAACTAGAATTTCCAAATTTTAAATAAATAATCCTCCCTTAAAGTTTATACAGCTTCCTCTTCCATAAGAACCATGTATGCTACAGCATATAACTTACAACCCTTTCCCCCAAGATATTGGTTATGTCAACCTTAGAGGCATTTTTATATGGCCCTTTGACTATTTTGAACAAAATTGTTATCTTAAATTTTGCAAAAAGTTTACTTCTGTAACAACCTTAAATGCCACGAGACATGACTTAAAACCCTTGCCCCCGAAGTCTGGAGGGTTGTGTCAACCCTGGAGGCATTGTTGTATGATCTTTGGACTATATTGAATAAGAGGAGCATGCAAAATTTCAACCAGATGCATTTGGGGAAAATAGCGTTTGGGGAGGGGAGGCTAGTTGCCCTCCGATAACGTTTGACCTTTAAAAATGAACTAGAACTTTCAATTACTAATCAAATAAGCCTCCTCCGAAGTTTAGACCACCAGCCCTTCCATAAGAACCCGATATAAGCCTGAGACATAACTTAAAACCCTTATGACGGGCTTAGAGGGGATGGTATCAACCCCAAAGGACTTGTTATATGATCTTTGAACTATTTTGAACAAAATGACTATCTCAAAAGTTCGATCGGATGCATTCGGGCAAAAGAGAGCATGGGGGGAGCTATTAGCACTCCGATCACTTTTGACTCTTAAAAAGGGAACTAAAAAATTTCAATTTCCAATCAAATGAGTTTCCTCCAAAATTTATGTGACCAACTTTTCAAAACAGCCCTGATATGCCCCTGGGGCATAACTTAAAACCCTGGCCCCCGAGCTCTGGGGCAACTGTCAACCCGGAGGTATTGTTATATGATTTTGGACTATTTTGAAAAAAATGACAATCTCAAAATATCGATCGGAAGTATTTGGATTTGAGGGCTGGGTGGGGCTGATGCCCTCCAATCACTTTTGACTCTTAAAATAAGGAACAAGAAGTTTCAATTTCCAATCAAATGAGCCTATTGCAAAGTTAATGCGACCATCCCCTGTATAAAAATCTTATTTGTCCCCAGATTAAAACTAGCAGCCCATGCCCCGGGCTCTGCGGGGGTCTGTCAACCATGGAGGCATTGTTATATAATATTTGGACAATTTTGAAAAAAATGGCTATCTAAAAATTTCGATCGGATACATTTGGGGAAAAGAGGGCCGTGGGGACATGTTGCCCTTAGATCACTTTTTACCCTTACAAAGAAAACTAGAACTTTCAATTTCCAATCAAATGAGTCCCCTCCGAAATTTATCTCACCAGCCTTTGCATAAAACCCTTACTTGCCCCCGGGGAATAACTTACACTACTTGCCCCAGGGCTCTGGGGAGTTGTATCAACCCCGGAGTTGATACCTCGTATGATTTTTTGACTATTTTGAACAGAACGACTTTTTCAAAGATTCGATCGGATGCAATAGGGGACAAGAGAGCGTGGGGGGACAGTTGACCTCTGATCACTTTTGACTCTAAAAGATGGAACTACTCTTAAAATTAGCCATTTTTGTTCAAATTAGTTCAAACATCAGATAACAAAACTTTCAGGGTCAAAACACCATCCTAGAGCCAGGGGGCACGTGTTGAAAGCTATGCCCCGGGGCATATAAGGTTTTGTGGAAGGAGTGGTCGTAAAAATTTTGAAGGGGAGTTCATTTGATCGGAAATTGAAAGTTCTAGTACCCCTTTAAGGGAAAAATGATTGGAAGGCAATTATCTCCCCGCGCCCTATTTTCCCCAAACGACTTTGACCGAAATTTTGAGACAGCTATTTTGTTCAAAAAAGTTTAAATATCATATAACAAAAAATCTAGGGTTGACATAACCCCTCAGAGCCCGGGGCACGTCTTTAAATTTATGCCCTGGTGGCACATAAGATTTTTTTGGAAAGGGTGGTCATGTAAACCTCAGATGGGGCCCATCTGATTACAAATTGAAAGTTCTAGTTCCCTTTTTTAAGAGTCAAAAGTTATCAGAGGACAACTAGACCTCTTGTGCCCTCTTTTCCCACAATATATCCTATCAAAATTTCGATATTGCCATTTTGCTCAAAATAAACCCAAAGATCAAATAACAAGGACATCCCTTCCTCACCCCTTCCCCCCTCAGCCTGGGGGAAAGTGATTTTGACTTATGCCCGGGGGCTCACAAAGTCTTTACGGAAGGAGTGGTCGTATAAACTTCAGATAGGACTAATTTGAATGGAAACTAAAAGTTGTAGTTCCATTTTTAAGAGTAAAGAGTCTTTCATAAGAACCTAATATGCCTCCGGGTCATAACTTAAACCCATTGCTCTTCGGTTCTGGGGGGTTGTGGCAATCATGGATGTACTGATATATAATCCTCAGACTATTTTTAACATAATGACTATCTCAAAATTTTGATCAAATGCACTTGGGGAAAAGAGGGTGTGGGGGGTCTAGTAGCCCTCTGATCACTTTTGACTCTTAAAAACTAACTAGAATTTTCAATATGCAATCAAATGAACCTAGTCCAAAGTTTATACGACCAACCCTTCCATAAAAACCTCATATTCCCAGGGCATAACTTTCAACACGTGCCCCTGGGCTCTGGAGGGTCAATGACGACCTCGTAATTTTTTTTATTTGGTCTTTTAACTAATTTGAAAAAAAATTGAATTTTGACCAGATATATTTCAGAAAAAGGGGTCGTGGGGGGTCTATTTTCCCTTCAAGCACTTTCAACTCTTAAAAAGGGAATTAACCCTTTCCATTTCCAATCAAATGAGCTCCTTCTGAAGTCTATATGACCATTCTTTCTATAAAGACCTAACATGCCCCTGGGCAGTAACTTACAACACCTTCCCCCGGGCTCTGTGGGGTTGCGTCGACCCCAGCGTCTTGTTATCCGATCCTTGAATAATTTTTAACAAACTGGCTATCTCAAAATTTTGATCGGATACATTTCGGGAAATGAACGCATAGGGGAGGAGCTAGTTGCCCTCTGATAACTTTGGAGTCGTGAAAAGGGAACTACAACTTTTAATTTTCAATCAAGTGAGTCTCTTCGAAAGTCTGTACGGCCACCCCTTTCATAAAAACCTTACATGTCCCCGGGATATAACTTACAACCCTTGCCCTCCAGGGGGCTTTGTCAGCCCTGGAGGCACTGTCATATAATCATTGCACTATTATTAACAAAATGGCTGTCTCAAATTTTGATCGGATGCACTTGGGGAAAAGAGGGCGGTAGGGGAGGGGGGGGGGGGCTTGTTGCCCTCTGACTACTTTTGACTCTTAAAATTGAGATTTAGAATTATCATTTTCTAATCAAATGACTCCTCTCCAGAGTTTTTACGACCTTCCCTTCCATAAAAACCTTATATTACTGATATATGAAAAATAAATCTATATATGTATCTATCTATCTATCTATCCATCTATCTATCTATCTATCTATCTGTCTATCTATCTATCTATCTATCTATCTATTTCCCCGGGGCTTATCTTACACCGCCTGCGTCCGGGATCTAGGGAATTGTGTCGACCCCAGATTTTTATTTATATGATCTTTGGACTACTTTGAAAAAAATGGCTGTCTCAAAATTTTGACCGGATGTATTTGGGGAAAAGGGGTGCCCCCTCCGAAGCATATACGACTGCGTTTTCCATAAAACCTCGGATACCAGTATTAACCTAGGTGCTGATTTGAAACTTACATGGAAACTTACATGGAATTACACAAAAATATAGAGTGTAGTCTAAGCGGTGCATTGGCTTACCAAGGACAGTGATTTATAGGTTTCACCAGTGATTGCGTAATATGTCTTACCTCTCGCCTGAGGCATGAATATACAGTGCAGTCTAACCGGTACATTGACTTACCATGGACAGTGACATATTACTACAAATGATACATGAGTTACCAGACGGGTTTCTGAGGCAACATCCATTTTTCGGGGTCAATCAGAGATGTTTCTCCTAACGCTACTCCATATATGATAACTCACCAGTGATTGCGTAATATGTCTTACCTCTCGCCTGAGGCATGAATATACAGTGCAGTCTAACCGGTACATTGACTTACCAAGGACAGTGACATGTTACTATGAATGATACATGAGTTACCAGACAGGTTTCTGACTCGACAGTCAAGCCGCTCAGATTTCAGTCATAATTCAACTATTATCACGACCGGTATATGCCTTAGCAGATATTGACAAATGACGCATGAAGCTCAATTACAAACTCTTTTTTAAAATTTCCTCTAGTTGTAAAAAGGAAGCTGGTAATGGATTTTTAATAGGATAAATCTCTTTAAGGAAGATCCATTATCTCAATCCGAAAAAAAATATGTAAAATAAACCACAAATGGTTTGGCATTCGAGACACCTGTTTGTGTAAGGCTGAAACCTGCTCTCGATCCAAATCTGCATTTGAATAAATAGAATTAAACTGAATTGAATGTAATAAGGAATGGTAGCGCAATGAACTTTCCCGAAGCTTCTCACCTTCTATCAATTTCAACCAGGTCTTAAAGCTGTCTCGTCTTCTCTTAAAAAGGTCCTTGCGAAGTTTTGACATTCTTCAAAATGAGCTCCAGGCATTAATTCAACGAACTGTCATAGGTGATGAGACCTTGGCAGAAAGGTGCTAGTTCTCGAAAATATAGAAGGAGGATTTCATTCTTTCGTATGAAGATGCGTAAATGGTTTTTTTTTCATAACCTAGAGAGGGGGAGGGGACTTTTGTTTTTACTTTCTCAAAGAAATATCAAAAACAAGTATTTTAAAAATTTAAGATAGACAATTACATTCATCTGATCGCCCCCTCGAATTGTCACCCCTGTATAGGCAACTGTTTAATCTTAGAGACAAAAGTGATAAAGCAAAAAGAAAAAGAATCAGACATAGTACGGTGAAAAAGAAATTAGACAATATATCATAGGCAGCGCAATAACGCTGCCTATGTAAAGAACGATGTGGGTAAAGTGTAAAGTGCAAATAAATTTGCACTTTACTGAAAAAATACAAATGAATGGTTAACGAATATAAAAGGACCTTGTGACTTGACCTAGCTTTACTTCTTCGATGATGTTCTGTATAATACACAAGTGGCGTTTCAACAGTGTTATCAATTTAAAATAGGGTCTAACGTTGTAGTACACTAAAAAGCTCGTACTAACAGAGATTTAGATGTCGTGAAAAGAATTTTAATAATGAAATTCAGAACAACCCTTAGAAATCCTTGCAAATCAAGTAGTGAGGTATATATGAGTATGAACCGTCATGGATCATAAGCACCAATGACCCTAACCACCAGGGAAATCCAAAGGCCCCCTATCCCCGAACTCCAAGGGGCTCCTTCCCCCAACTTTTTGGTCCCTGCCCCCCCCACCCCATTATTTTATACTTTTTTTGTTTTTTTGTAACTTTATTTTTATATTTTTTTTTAAATAATTTTTTTTTCACATCACTTAGAATGACATGAAACATAATTAAAACATAAAAATTCACATTTAATATTTTCAAAACCCAAAATGAGAATGGTATAGATTCTACGAGTGATTGCGTAATATGACTGCTGGTATATGCCTTAGTAGACAGGTTTCTTACTCGACAGTCACCCTGGTCAGATTTCAGTCATAAGATATACGAAGTGCAAACCATTTAAGGTAAGTTTAATATCCCTCCCCAAAAAAAGAAAAAAAAACCGGTTCATCTTGGTTAGAGGTTAATATATTCATTTTTTTAGTATAAAATACAGGTCCAAATTACAATTTTGGTATAGTTTGAAAAGTTTTTTCAGCGGGTCAAATAGATTTTTTGGTGTTTTGATTAATTTTTTGCACTGATAGTGATATGGAGAATTCCAAGCGAATGCTGGTGAGTAAATTTTTCCTTGTTTTATGATAAAAGAAAACCATTTTGTGCAGCCATTAAGTCATCATTGACTTATATTAGACTTATATGTAAATATGCATGTATCATATACTAGAATTGTAACAATTAATATTTACTTATTCAAATTCTTCATTGAGTAGCTACCACTGTGAGGGATCTAAGCCTTTCTTGGCCCTCGATGCAATAGGCTATGGGATATTATAGTGAACATTGCTATAAATTTAATAACATAAAATATGTGATTCAAGATGTGAAATGCATTAAGAACCTTACTTCTTTTCAGAGGTTAAGAGACGTATTGTTTAATTAAAATAGGAAGCTTTTTTTAAAAGTAAAAACAGCTTTAATTTAGAGAGTATCATATTAAAAATATACTTGGTTTAGCCTCCATCTAGGAATGGCACTCTTTTCTTTATGTGTTTAAGTAGCTTGAAATTTAGGTCTTTAAGCTTACGAGCTACCTACTGAGAAAACTAAAAATAATTTTTATTTTAGGATGTTTTTGATCAAATCCCCCAGAAAAAGCGGGCAAAGTTGGATGTCACACCTGGCAGCAATGTGAGTCGTAGCAAAATACACCATGAAAATACCACCTTGTACATTTTCGAAGATTCGAGTGCTACAAGAAAACAGTTAAGGATGCTTATAAAAACACAAGAAAAAGATAGACATTCACTTCTATTTAAAGGAAGAGATTTGAGGCGCTATGCTCAGTTAAACAATGCAAGGAAGTATCCTATAGTGTTGTTATGCTAAATTTCCAATTGGTCTGTGAATGTTCGTTTCTAAAAGCAGTATTTTTATGATTTCAAATCAGATTTGTTGACTTTTTTAATACTTTCATTACTCAAAGGGTCCAGAGATTCTTAAAATATAGTTTATATCCTAGCCCCCTGCGATATAACCTATTCATCACTTGAAAAGCCCATTATAACTGTTGATTTTTTATCTAAAAATATACTTTAAAGTGGATTATAGAATGGATTTGTTCCAGTTCGGCACCCATAGTCGACATTCTGATGCTATTCCTACTTGCATCGATAGCTTTTCAGAGGTTAAGAGACGTATTGTTTAATTAAAATAGGAAGCTTTTTTAAAAGTAAAAACAGCTTTAATTTAGAGAGTATCATATTAAAAATATACTTGGTTTAGCCTCCATCTAGGAATGGCACTCTTTTCTTTATGTGTTTAAGTAGCTTGAAATTTAGGTCTTTAAGCTTACGAGCTACCTACTGAGAAAACTGAAAATAATTTTTATTTTAGGATGTTGTTGATCAAACCCCCCAGCAAAAGCGGGCAAAGTTGGATGTTACACCTGGCAGCAATTTGAGTCGTAGCAAAATACACCATGAAAATACCACCTTGTACATTTTCGAAGATTCGAGTGCTACAAGAAAACAGATAAGGATGCTTATAAGAACACAAGAAAAAGATAGACATTCACTATTTAAAGGAAGAGATGTGAGGCGCTATGCTCAGTTAAACAATGTAAGGAAGTATCCTATAGTGTTGTTATCCTAAATTTCCAATTGGTCTGTGAATGTTCGTTTTTAAAAGCAGTATTTTTATGATTTCAAATAAAATTCGTTGGCTTTTTTAATACTCACATTACTCAAAGGGTCCAGAGATTCTTAGAATGTAGTTTATATCCTAGCCCCCTGCGATATAACCTATTCATCACTTGAAAAGCCCATTATAACTGTTGATTTTTTATCTAAAAATATACTTTAAAGTGGATTATAGAATGGATTTGTTCCAGCTCGGTACCCATAGTTGACATTCTGATACTATTCCTACTTGCATCGATAGCTAAACTACCAAGTGAGAAAAATTATCATTTATAGCTGATTTGGAAGGGTAAATATCAACTTGACAACATCATCGTTGAATGTCAAGGTTACTAGTGCTTCCATTCATAGTTCTGTTTACGAGACCCAACTGATCATGCATCTAGCTTTTTTAATGTTTTATACATTGTGTTTAGGTTTTTTAACCTTTCATAGGTGTGTATAGCCTGAAACTCATGATTTGGGATGTCTATTTTGCTATTTTGCACTTTTCTGAGGTAGATATCCTAACCTTTCGTAGGTGTATATCTGGTTTCATTAATAATATTTGATTTTCTAATAAAGTTGGGTTTTAATTTTCAGAAATAGGAACATACATGTTTAAAATACATCTGATTTTAATAATTGGGTACATTTTTGCAAATTTTTTTAATAAAGTTGGGGGTTTAGTTTTCAGAAATATGGACATCCCACTTTAAAATACATCTGATTTTATTAATAACATTTGATTTTTTTATATAAAGTTGGGTTATAGTTTTCAGAAATGAGAACATCCATAACGTTCTGTTCTAAATTTTTTAGTAGAAGATAGAAAGAGTTATACTTTGATTGTAAACATTCGCCGTGAAGATAAAGAGTTCTTCTTTAATTCTGCGCTTTCTCATAGAGGTGTAAAAATGTTCAAGTTCTCTTATGAAGATAAAAAGTTCCTCTTTAATTCTGAGTTTTCTCAATAAAGTGAAGAAAAAGTTTTCCCCCCTTCTGAGTTTTCTCAAAGAAAAAAAAAGTTACAGATCAATTCTAATTTTTTTTCAAAAGAAAAATTCTTACGGCTCTAGCAATCGTACTCGATATGGATATGCGAGATTAAGATCTCCGGGTCAGAGCTTAATATATTCAATCTTTGAGTATAAAATACAGGTCCGAATTACAATTTTGTATAGTTTGAAAAGCTAACTTCAAGGATGTATGGTGTTTTCCATTGCGAATTCATTGGCTTGAAGAAGTCATCATGTGGGGTTATTTTTGAATGTGCATTTTTATTGCTGACTACAGATCGTAGAGAAGTATCTTGTCATCACTGGCATATCAACTACAATATGTATGCGTACAATAGAGGCATGTGGCACATTACATTATGCGTTATAAACAAACTAGGTTTATATGATAGAGTGATACCCCCATTCTATGATGAAGGGAAGGATCTGTCCGTGGTACAAGAGGAAGTTAGAGAAATATGTAGTTTTTCAGTGTAACAGCACTATACGCGAAAGGAAATGTACCCACTGACAAATTTTTAATCGACAAATGCAAATCTGATATAACAATATTCAACTTGGGAGATTTTAATTGAGAGAAATTTCCGAGTAAAATACACAACCCAGAGGACGAGGTTCGATTTTTTAGCAGATGGGTGCCAAAAAATATTCCTGCTCGGAATATATGTATAAGATATCCCAGGAAGAAGAAGAACAACAAAATCAGTGATATAGATTGGGATCACACCAAGTGGATGATGAACGATGATGAATTTTTATAACACCCATCACCCCCAATGACTATCCAACGGTCTTTTTTAAGACCAACAAATCTATAAGCACTTCGTAACCCGGGCCATAAGAATCTTTTCTGTGCCTTTAAAGAAAAAAAAACATCCCATCTTAATAGTCTAAAATAGTTTTTTTTTTTTTTTTTTTTATTTTTTTTTTTTTTTTACCATTTTAAAAAATTAAAAAAGGGTTTGTTGCAATGTGCGGCTAATAAGATCAACCCTCGGTGTTACTTACCAAAACTCCAAAAACTGAATGCTGAAAACTAATTAGGCACGAAAGGTAGTTTAGTTTTAATTCTGTATCCAAATATGTATAGTTTACTAGGTTTTAGACTATTTGTTAAAGTTAAAAACAAAAGACAATCCTCATAAATCAAAAGAAAAGGGGGAACACCCCAGTAGGGACCGACTTTCATATCTCGGGTTGAAGTACCCTTTTTAAGCATTAGAAGATATCATGCAGTGACAAAGTGTCGTTTACAACTGGTTTGTACAGCAAAACAAATATTTTGGCCTAAATACAACAAAAAAGATATCAATCATAAAGGCTACGAGAAAGACAATCAACTTAAAATTATCGAAAAAGTTTGTACACAATCTTTTATATTCTGAAGGCAGGATGCCACGCGACATTTTTCATATTTGAGCATCAAAGCAATAAGTTGAAAGTGATATACTTTTATAGGCAATTGTTTGGAAGCTTCATTTAGATTTGATTTTGATGTTGGATAAAAGTTCAGTCATTTTTATAGAAACTGCATTACTTTCATGGAATACATCTTTCAGCGTATTTTAACTTTAAATGCAAAGTGTTAAATGTAAATTCACTTTGGTTTTAATGTTCATTTTTATAGAAACTGTAATAGTCATTTTTATACATCTTTCAGGATTTTTTAAGTTTAAACGAAAAGTAGTAAATGCAATTTCATTTTGATTTTGATGCTGGATAAAAATTCACTCATTTTTATAGAAACTGCAATAGGTTCACGAGAACCATCTTTAGCATATTTTAAGTTTATATGCAAAGTAACTATTGCAGTTTCTATAAAAAAATGAATGAATTTTTATCAAGCATCAAAATCAAAATGAAAGTATACCCAACATCAAAATCAAAATGAGTTTCCATTTAATGCTTTACTTTTAAACTTAAAACACGCTGAAAGATGCTTCCTGTGAAACTATTGCAGTTTCTATAAAAATTACCGAATTTCAAAATCAAAATGAATTTGCATTTAATACTTTGCATATAAACTTAAAATACGCTAAAGATGGTTCTCGTGAACCTATTGCAGTTTCTATAAAAATGAGTGAATTTTTATCCAGCATCAAAATCAAAATGAAATTGCATTTACTACTTTTCGTTTAAACTTAAAAAATCCTGAAAGATGTATAAAAATGACTATTACAGTTTCTATAAAAATGAACGAATTTTTATCCAACATAAACAACCAAAGTGAATTTACATTTAACACTTTGCATTTAAAGTTAAAATACGCTGAAAGATGTTTTCCATGAAAGTAATGCAGTTTCTATAAAAATGACTGAATTTTTATCCAACATCAAAATCAAATCTAAATGAAGCTTCCGAACCATTGCCTATAAAAGTATTTCACCTTTAACTTATTGCTTTTATGCTCAAATATGAAAAATGTCGCGTGGCATCCTGCCTTCAGAATGTAAAAGATTGTGTACGAACTTTTTCGATAATTTTAAGTTGTTTGTCTTTCTCGTAGCCTTTATGCTTGATATCTTTTTTGTTGTATTTAGGCCAAAATCTTGTTTTGCTGTACAAACCAGTTGTAAACGACACTTTTTCACTGGATGATATCTTCTAATGCTTAAAAAGGGTACTTCAACCCGAGATATGAAAGTCGGTCCCTACTGGGGCGTTCCCCCTTTTCCTTTGATTTATGAGGATTGGCTTTTGTTTTTAACTTTAACAAATAGTCTAAAACCTAGTAAACTATACATGTTTGGATACAGAATTAAAACTAAACTACCTTTCGTGCCTAATTAGTTTTCAGCATTCAGTTTTTGGAGTTTTGGTAAGTAATACCGAGGGTTGATCTGATTAGTCGCTCATTGCATCAAACCCTTTGTGAGTTTTTTCACATGGTACAAAAAAAAATATTTTAGACTAGTACAATGCGATGTTTTGTTTTCTGCCAAGGCACAGAAAAGATTCATATGACCATGGTTACGAACTATCTATAGATTTGTTGGTCTTTAAAAAAACCGTTGGATAGTCATTGGGGGTGATGGGTGTTATAAAAATTCATCATCGTTCATCATCCACTTGGTGTGATCCCAATCTATATCACGGATTTTGTTGTTGTTCTTCTTCCTGGGATATCTTATACACATATTTCGAGCAGGAATATTTATCGGCACCCATCTGCTAAAAAATCGAACCTCGTCCTCTGGGTTGTGTATTTTACTCGGAAATTTCTCACAATTAAAATCTTCCAAGTTGAATATTGGTATATCAGATTTGCATTTGTCGATTAAAAGTTTGTCAGTGGGTACATTCCCTTTCGCGTATAGTTCTGTTACACTAAAAAAACTACATATTTCTCTAACTTCCTCTTGTACCACGGATAGATCCTTCCCTCCATTATAGAGTGGGGGTATCACTCTATCATATAAACCTAGTTTGTTTATAACGCATAATTTATTGCGCCACATGTGTCTATTGTACTCATACATATTGTAGTTGATATGCCAGTGATCTGCTAGGGGGCCTTTGGATTTCCCTGGTGGTTAGGGTGATTGGTGCTTATGATCCATGACGGTTCATACTAATATATACCTAACTACTTGATTTGCAAGGGTTTCTAAGGGTTGTTCTGAATTTCATTATTAAAATTCTTTTCATGACATCTAAATCTCTATTAGTATCAGTATTTTAGTGTACTACAACGTTAGACCCTATTTTAAATTGATAAAACTGTTCAAACGCCACTTGTGTATTATACAGAACACATCGAAGAAGTAAAGCTAGGTCAAGTCACAAGGTCATTTTATCCTAGTTGACCATTCATTTGTATTTTTTCAGTAAAGTGCAAATTTATTTGCACTTTACACTTTACCCACATCGTTCTTTACTTAGGCAGCGTTATTGCGCTACCTATGATACATTGTCTAATTTCTTTTCCACCGTACTATGTCTGATTCTTTTTCTTTTTACTTTATCACTTTTGTCTCTAAGATTAAACAGTTGCCTCTACAGGGGGTGACAATTCGAGGGGGCAATCAGATGAATGTAATTGTCCCTCTTAAATTTTTAAAATACTTGTTTTTGATATTTCTTTGAGAAACAAAAAACAAAAGTCCCCTCCCCCTCTCTAGGTTTTGAAAAAAAGAACCTTTTACGCATCTTCATACAAAAGAATGAAATCCTCCCCCTACATTTTCGAGAACTAGCACCTTTCTGCCAAGGTCTCATCACCTACGACAGTTCGTTGAATTAATGCCTGGAGCTCATTTTGAAGAATGTCAAAACTTCGCAAGGACCTTTTTAAGAGAAGACGAGCCAGCTTTAAGACCTGGTTGAAATTGATAGAAGGTGAGAAGCTTCGGGAAAGTTCATTGCGCTACCATTCCTTATTGCATTCAATCCAGTTTAATTCAATTTATTCAAATGCAGATTTGGATCAGAAGCAGGTTTCAGCCTTACGCAAACAGGTGTCTCGAATGCCAAACCATTTGTGGTTTATTTTACATATTTTTTTTTCGGATTAAGATGATGGATCTTCCTTAAAGAGATTTATCCTATTAAAAATCCATTACTAGGTTCCTTTTTACAACTAGAGGAAATTTTAAAAAAGAGTTTGTAATTGAGCTTCATGCGTCATTTGTCAATATCTGCTAAGGCATATACCGGTCGTGATAATAGTTGAATTATGACTGAAATCTGAGCGGCTTGACTGTCGAGTCAGAAACCTGTCTGGTAACTCATGTATCATTCGTAGTAACATGTCACTGTCCTTGGTAAGTCAATGTACCGGTTAGACTGCACTGTATATTCATGCCTCAGGCGAGAGGCAAGACATATTACGCGATCACTGGTGAAACCTATATATCACTGCCCTTGGTAAGTCAATGCACCGCTTAGACTACACTCTATATTTTTGTGTAAATCCATGTAAGTTTCCATGTAAGTTTCAAATCAGCACCTAGGTTACTACTGATACCCTCTGGGGCCTAACTTTCAGAACGTGCCCCTGGACTCTCGGGGGTTGTGTTGACCCCGAAGTTTCTTTTATCTGATCTTTGAACTATTTTGAACAAAATAGCTATCTCAAAATTTTGACCACACGCAATTGAAGAAAATAGGGCGCCAGGGGGCTATTTGCCCTCCGACCACGTTTGACTCTTAACAAGGGAACTAGATTTAACAATTTGCAATCGAATGAGTTTCCTCCGAAGTTTATACTGCCAATCCTTCTATATGGCCTTAAAAGCCACCGGGGCTTAACTTTCAACACGTGTACCTGGGCTCTGGGGGGTTGTGTTGACCCCGGAGTTTTTGTTATCTGGTCTTTTGAATAATTAGAACACAATGACTATCTCAAAATTTTGAATGGATGTCTTTGGGGAAATGAGTACGTGGGGTGTCTAGTTAGCCCGATCACTTTTACTTATAACAGTGCCCTAGAACTTATAATTTCCAATCAAATAAGCCCCTTCTGAAGTTTACACGACCATCCCTTCCATAAGAACCTTTTATATCCCCAGGGTATAACTTTTAACACGTGTCCCAAAGCTCTGGGAGGTAGTGTCGACCCCGGAGTTTTGTTATTTGATCTTTGATCTAATTTACTCAAAATGGCTAATCCAGAATTTTGATCGGATGCATTTGGGAGAAAATAAGGCATGGGGGTCTAGTTGTCCTCTGGTCCCTTTTGACTTAGAAAAAGAGAAGTAGACCTTTTAATTTTCAATCAAATTAGCTCCCTTTGAAGTTTATGCGACCATCCCTTCCATAAAAACATTAAATTCCCCCATCGCATAACTTACAATACCTGCCACTGGGTTCTTGGGTTGTATCGGCCCCGTTTTTTTTTATTTTTTTGTCCGATTTTTAAACTATCTTGAACAGACTGACTATCTCAAAATTTTCATTTGATGCACTTGGGGGGAAAGGCCGTGGGGGGCTATTTACCCTCCGATTACTTTTGAGTCTTAAAAAGGTACTAGAACATCCAATTTCCAATTGAATGAGTCCCTTCTAAAGTTTATGCGATCCCCCTCGCATAGGAAGTGCCTCTGGGGAAAAAAAATAATAAATAAATAATAAAACATTGAAGCCCTATGGCTTTTACTATAGGCAGCGCTATAGCGTTGCCTCTAATATAGGGAAATATCAATTGTACAAGGATGAAATTCAAGGATTGGATTTCTGTTCAGACTTCATAGCACCATTACTACTAATTCAAGTAGCTTGATAAATTCTGACAAGCTGCGTCAAGAGCTAAATGAAGATCAATACAGTTTGATGTATGAATGGGACTTTCTTTGTTTCTTCAATCGTATTTTTTCTTGTATAATGCGAAGATGCGTCTTTGAATTAATATTTTTGTTCACTTTTTGATGATATTTTAACTCCTGCTTTCGTTACTGGTGTTGTTCATGGTTTTCTTTCTTTTTAAAGGTTTTTCTTGTACTGAATTCCACTGAGCAGAAGCAGTATTAATTTTTTTTTTCTTTAATTGGCTAAAAATCCCTCCTTGGCTGTTTTTCACAACTATCTATTCAATGTGGTCTTGGAATTTATTTAACAATACGATATGTCTTCAAGAACACTTTCAGACCAAAACGAAATTTTTTTTTTTATTGATATCCCGAGAAAAATGAGAGAACTATTAAAGAAAGACGTTTGAATCGCTGAACAAAGAATGCTTTATGTGAAGATACAATGGGGAAGAATATTATATTGTCTTTGCGACAAAACGAAGAGATAAAAAAGGATATATAGCATAAATATTCATTAGTCCAGCCAACAACAAGCTATCGACACTGTAGACTTAAAGGTCATAATGAAACCTTTAAAATGTACAGTGATGAAAAATAATGGTTAAAATGACGGATATATAGCCAAATTTAAAAGTTATAGCAATAGAAAATTTGTTTTTTTTCTTTCAGAAAGAAAAAGAGAAAAAAAGAGAAAGAAAATGATTTATTCTATCGGCGTTGTGAATCGTTGTTGTGATGTTGTAAATAATAAGGACATCTCCTTTGAAGAGGAACAAAAGCAACTTAATTTCTAGGAAAATAAAGAGGACGATCCTCCTTTTTACCAATATTCTAAATTGTTCCCGACTCTCTATATTCCAATATTTCCAGACTCCACTCTCTACGCTTGTTGCTGCATTATTTGACTGCTATGATTTTGCACATTACTCTATTTTCCATAAGTATTGCCGTATACGTGTGTACGTTTACTATACTACCACAAAGAAACAGAGAAGTCAGTTGAGTAAATTCTAATCTCAGGTTTCTAACAGTTTTGTAAACCCGTTCTTTTACATTCTTATATAATTTTAAAAAGATATAGTTGTTTTTTTTTCTCCGGAAATTGTACTTGCAAATAGAATAATGTAATTGCTTCAGACATAAGTGACAGACGGAAGCATGTTTTTCATTGCAAAATTTTCTAAATTAATATTTCGTGTTCTGTTTGATATTACCCAGTTGAATCTAAAGGTCCTTACTCAGCTTTCCTTTTTAAGCGCTAATACCTTTGCATCACAGTTCTATGCATAAGAACTGAAGTTTGTCTTAGCTTTCGAGAGTTATAAATACGTCACAGTGATTAGTTACACTGAGTTTTATTGCAGGAGTGGCAATTTGGTTTGGTCATTTCTTTTCTTAGTCCACTGATTTCAGCTTGTTGCCAGAAAGTGGTAAGAGTCTAACCTCCGTGTTTTTTACTGAAAGTGTGGACCTCAGTCTAGATTGGTGAATATGACATTACATTTTGGAGAGCTAAGCATAATTCTTGTTTGGGGCTAAAAAGGATGGTCTTCGCTTGTAATTGAGCCAGAGCCTAGAGTGTATAAGTTGAAGCGGAGATTTATAGTTTTGTTGGAGAAAACTATCTGAAGTTATGCAACCAAGACTTCTTTGCATCGAGATATGTTTCAGTTTTTGACTGGAAAGCACTGTTCCTTCGGGAAAGCAGGCAGGCACCAGCTTTAAGTTCAAGGCGAACTAAAATTGAAAAGTGCTTAAGACGTGCGACGGATACCTGGCCCAATCGCCAAACAAATGGGAGCATTGATATTAGACGTGCGACGGATACCTGGCCCAATCGCCAAACAAATGGGAGATTGATATTAGTGATATTAGAAAGTTGGCCCGCCGCAGGAAAATCAACTTTTAATTAAGAAACAGATAATATTTTTTTTAATACTGATCAATAGGCCTTGATATGCTGATCGAAGTATATGACATCAGTTTTTTGCACAGAACTCCTTCAAATGATTAATTGTACTAAAAATTACGAGGGGCTGACGCTGACACCATTAGTTTTGTGGTATATTTCAAAAGTTATCGGGTTCAAGTTTTAAGAGAAGAGAGGGATTTGTAATTAATAATTGGTTGTTATGCCTTAGTCATGTTTGAGATGAGGGGTTGGCATCTTTTCTTAGTAAGTTTACCTTACCTGTTATTTTCTTCCGATACATTTGAGGGCAAGAACAAATTAGTTATATGTCAAAATGTTCGTGGCACCGAACTATAAGCAAAGACGAATCGGCCCAGTAGTAACCGAAACTCTAAAAATTAAATATATCAGAAAAATTAGCTTATTATGCTGATTCCCAATATATATGATTCATTAAATTTAGTGTTACTCATCAAAGGCTACAAGCCTGAGAATATTTACCCGATTTTCGAAAAAGGGGGAAATACCCCCTTAAAGTCGAGGAATATTAGCAAAAATAAAAAGGTCTCTAACTGTTCAGGTTTCAGGCTCCCATCTGCTAAAATGAGGAATTTTGTATTTTATGCCAGAAGGAAGATCATAGATGCGTATCTGCTTACTTTTGTTTGTCTGTCCCCCCCCCCCCTGGGGGGCTATCGAGCCAATTGTCCTGGAATTCCGGGAGAGGACTCATTCGAAAGGAAATTAAAAACTGTAGTGCTTTTATTAAGTGACCAAAAAAATTAGAGGGCAGCTAGCCTTACGCTCTTTCTCCCAAAGTCGTTGATCATAATTTTGAGATAGCAATTTTGTTCAGCTATGTTAAAAGGTCCAATAAATATACCTTTGGGGGTAACATGACCCCCTCCCCAAGCTCCTCGGGAAAGGGAAGTGAGTTATAAAATTTGCCTATTGTTTACGCATAGTATTTGTTATTGGGAAGTATTCAGGGGAGAATTTTGGTAGGTATGTTATTTAGAAGTACTATTCGAAGGGGGATTTTTGGTTGGGGTTGGGTTTCCACGGGGATAATTTTCTGCGTGTAGGGAACTTTTCGAGGGTGAATTTTTTAGAGGATATTTTAAACTGAGAGAATTTGACAGCATTCCTATACAAAATTCTTTTTATTTGTCTTACTTTCTGTTTGCCAAATGAATTCAAATGTGGAGATGTTCCGGGGTATTGCCCGGGGGAAATATTCAGCGGGGTCAGAATTACCTGGTGAATTATTCAATGGGGTAATTTTTTTCCGTAAAAATTTTTCATAAAGGAATTTTTCACGGAACAAACTCTCCATGGGATAATTTTCCGCCAGACCACGTTCCCGATGGGTGGGATTTACGGGAAAAATTTTCCACGGATGGGGGATTTCCGGCATGATTTGAAAAATGGTTAGAAATTAAAGTCTTTTTAAATGAAAGTATGCTAAGGAGAATTTTTCAGGTGGAATGGTCTGGAAGAGTTTTACAAGGGGAATAATCAGCCAGAATGAAATAGTTTTCAGCGGAGGGAGTGTTCCGAGGGGTATTTCACATGGGAGAAACTTTCCACAGGGGAGTTTTTCTGTGAGAGGAGAGAACTTCAAATGGAAGGGGAGGCAGATTTCCAGGCACTTCGAAATCTGAAAGTTTCGAAAAACTGTCAGAAATTAATAATAATAGGCAAGGGTTGTAAGCTATGCCCTGGTGCATATAAGGCTTTTATGGAAGTGGTGGTTATGTGAACTTTAGAAGAGGCACATTTGATAGGAAATTTAAAGTTCTAGTTTCGTTTTAAGAGTCAAAAGCGCTCGCGGACCGCTAGCTCCCCCCCCCAGAGCACAGTGATGAGGGTTATAAGTTATGCCCCTGGGCATTTAAAGTTTTATGGAACGGGTGATCGTATAAACTTCAGATTGGACAGGCCTCGGTTGATTGGAAGTCAGAAGTTCTGGTGTCTTTTTTAAGAGTCGAAAGTGGATGGAGGGCATCCAGCCCCTCCCCTACAAGCCTGCCATTCTCCAAAACGCATCCAATCAAAATTATAGAAGGCTATGTTGAAAGATCCAGTAAGTATGTCTTTGGGGATGTCAATCTCTCCACAGTCCTTAGGGCAAGGGCTGTAAGTGAGGCAATTTGTTCATTGTTTACATATAGTATATGTTATTCAGAAAGGTATCCATGTTTGTACTTTACTTTCTAAAAAGACTAATGGCATTAAGGTAAGCCTTCCAGAAAATGTTGAGGGGAGTATAGAACCAAATCAAAACACATTATGTGTATGCAGATTGTCAAAAGGGACTAACTCAGGAATGACTGGGTATATTAATTTGGAACTTGCGGGGAATGATAAGAGAGATGATCAAAAAGGGAATATTAGCATGCTACCACTACTACTACAAATACCACCACTTCTACTGCTGCCACTAAAACTGCTACTACCAAACTGCTACATTTACAATATTGGGGGAAATTTTGAACTAAATAATATGAGCGTATCTTAAGAGTATATTTGTGTTAAGTTAGAACTTTCAGAGAACGCTAAAAGGGCAAAATCGTCTGAACAAAAGACAGTATGCGAATGCTACTGCTAATGCTACTACCGCTGCTACATTTACTAATACTACTGCTGCTACTTCAACTACTATCTCTATTGCAATTACTTTTAAAAGTAATACGTTATTACTATTGCTGCTATTTGCACTACCGCTATTACTCTTAATACTACTATTAGTAATACAAATACTGCTACTATGACTATTATTATAACAATGTCTAAGGGTAGGAAGGTGAAATTTTTAAGAAATTTGGTGGGGGGAGTGCGAACTTTATTACAACACGCCGTCTGTATGTAGGTTGTCAAAAGGACTTAACAGAAATATCTTGAAACAGTTTTGTGCGTGAAATTGAAACTAACAGGGCTTGTTGCGGTGGATGTTGAACTAACCAAAAGACAATATTTGCATATAATGTTACTGATTCTTCTCATACTACTACTACTGTTACTATTATTACTATTTCTACTACAACTTCTACCACTAAAGTTAAGGCTACTACTATTAATTCTACTGTTACTACTAAAACTAAGGGTATTGAGGCGAAAAATTTGAAAAATATTTAAACTATATGGAACTAAATTGGAACACACTATGCCCACACATGTTGTTAAGAGGACGTATCAGATTTGCTTCAGGAACAGTTGATGGTATTGAGCGGAAACTTCCAGTGAGTAACCAAGTGTTGAAAGGGATGTTGAAAAGACTAAACGTGCGATGCGCACACTGCTACTAATACTACTACAACTATTGTTTCTACACAAGCTAAGAGTAATAAGGTGAAAGTATCAAGGAATATTTAAGCGGATGTTGAACTAAATCAAACAGCTCTAGTGCCCTTTGTAAGGGCCAAAGGATATTGGAGGACAAACAGCCCTCCTCCAAAACCCAATCATTTTCCAAACATATCCAGCCAAAATTTTGAGACATCCATCTTGTTCAGCATAGTAGAACAGTCCAGTTACTATGTCTCTAGGGATATTGGGTATATCAACCCCCAGCAATAATACGATTGAACCATTATGCTATCTTAAATGTTGGTTTAAAACTAGATCAAAAGGCACTGTGACGTATGAAACAAAGAAAAGAAAACACAACAAAATGATAAAAAATTAACTAACAGAGAAAAGCGAAGGTAGTTTCAGCCAATGGAACAATAGGAAGCGAAAATAAGCAAATATTTTGACAAAGACCCCCGCCAAGTCGTCCTCAGTGCTAAGAAAAAAGAAAAAAAAAAGAAAAAAAATTTAACGTTTTGAAGTAGACTTCACCAGTGACAAATAGAAACTGAATCAAACCAAACCAGAATAAATGAAAGACACATTAACCAATTGGATTATGCAATTTCATAAAAAATGCGGCAGGTGGTTTTTACTTTAAACTGAGAAAAAATGTTATTCGAATCATTTAATATTAAGTTATTATAAACTGGGCTTTAGAAATATCTCCAGTATCTCTGTTTATAGAAAGGTTTCTATTTATATGTATTTTTAATCTCAATTGCCTCTCTAAAAGATTTTGATAAGCCATTTACATTAGATATTAAAAATTCCTCCTCAAAAAGAACTAAGTTATCTGGATTTTCGAAAATGTGGAGCACCAAAGCAGAATTATTTTTGTTTTCACATCTCAGGGATTTTCTATTGAAACCTCGTGTTCATACACTTGCATAGAAAGAATTTTAGAGAATGACATTATGTTTTTATTCAGGTCAACTTCAACTTGAGAAGGTATAAAATTAAATTAAACAATGCTATTTGTGTCAGGATTAAACATTGGCGAACATTTCTCCATCATACAAATGGCAAACCAAACTCTGGATTCTTATAGAAAAAACATAAAGATATAAAATATTTTTCTTCCACGAAAAAGACTGGCAACAAAAAATGAACAGAAATCAATTTAAAAGAAAATTTTCCATAAAACAAATTTTTCAAAGTTTTCAAAGAAAAATAAAGTGCTCCATTAAACGAAAGAAGAGCAGAAATAAAGTCAAATAATCTTCCAAAAGTAAAATACCACAAATCACCGTAAATAAATAAATGAAACAAAAAAACGAACATAAATTACAATCAAAACCCGAGTCAAACTCAAAACGAGCACACGAATAGGAATGAAAACTCCCATGCCTTCTCAAGATCGGAACGTAATTCGCAATTTACTGAAAATAAACAAAAACCAACGACCATTGATTGCAGTTTAATATACATATACTGATGTTTATTCCTTAGATTTTCAATTATTTTTTATTTATTAAAGAAAAAAGTGAAAACACTTCAAATATAATTTGTTTTCAGTAAAGTGCAAATTATGTTCTGCCCTTGAGAAGGTATGGGGGTTGTCAGCCCTACTCATGTTAATTTTAACTGGTTTTGAGTTTGACTCTTTGAGTCAAGTTCAAACAGTCAAGACAACTGTTTGACAGTTTGAGAATATAAGTAGCAAAAATATTTTACTAAAATTTGACAGCAAAAAATTCAAAACAAGAGCTCACACAGCAAGAAAATGAAAAAATTAAGAATTTACCAAGTCAAAAATAAAAGTACTCAGCCAAAAAACTAAATGGAGAAGGTACTCGGCAAAAAGTACAAAAGTGAGAATTTAATCGACAAAATATGTAAAACAAAAATTTACTTGACATAAATGAAAAAAGAGAATATGCTTGGTAAAAATAAAAAATTTACTAAACAAAAACTGAAAACCAAGAATTCACTCACTCAAAATATACTCAGTAAAAATGAAAAGTGAGGATTTGGGCAGCCAAAAAATTACAGAAAGTATTCATTTAGCAAAAAGATAAAGAATTGGAAATTCAATCGACAAACATGAAAAAGTGAGAATTTCCTTAGCAGAAAATGAATTTCAAAAAATTTGCTTTGCAAATACATAATATGCCAATTTTGGTTACTGAAGAAAAGACATGGTAAAATTTAGTTGCTCTATTAAAATTGGTTGTAATAAAATTGCTTAGCTCTTAGAATGGTGTATAATACCTTTTCGAGCATTTGGATGTCGGCCTTGATCAAGTAGGCTTCAAAAAAGGAAGGGGCTGTGACCATGCCCATGCAACATTTTATACAATTATTAAGAAGTTAAGGTCTTCTGGAGAAAAGTAGTCTTTGACAGTATTTCACATGCTTCCACTCTTTCGGCTCTAACTAGTGATGGTATTCCTCTTTCTGTGGGTATATTTCTTAGATCCTGCTATCGGGGCTTACAATAAAAATTGCTGCTTCTGATTAAGATTCTTTTTCTGATCCAATTTCTGTTGGTCTTGGAGTTAAACAAGGTGGAGTTTTATTCCCTAATATTTTCAAAATGTGTTTGGTGGGTTGTCTTCGTTCATTACCTACAACCTTTATATCTCGGGGGCGGGATGTGTCTTTTATTGCATATGCTGATGATATTGAGTCATTCTAAAGCAAGTTTAATTGGAAATTTATATACTCAGTGTTGTAAAATATCAAAATTTTTCTATATATGACAAGAACCGAGCTGAACTAATTTGCGACGGGAGTATTTTATTTCCAGTTCCTGATAATATTCTTATCTGGGTTTACCTTATTGCGCCTCAGTTGGAGATGCGAAGTCAACACTAATTTCAAATATTCAAGAAAAAAATTAAAAAGGTATTTGACTCAATAATATGGCTTCATGGTATTTATCGTCGTAGCATTTTAGGTATCTTTTTAATGCAGTTGCCCGTCTTCATACTCTCTATCATGCCCTTCTTTTTCTATATTTAAAAATCTGCGATTTTCCTTAAATTCGCCTTTACTGCTTTGAATATTGTAAATTTTTATTTGTTTTCCGAATTTGGTTTAGTAGCACTGAATTAGTATTAACATTTTAAACTAAAGATTTGTAGGAATTAGCTAGGATTAAGTAGGATAATTTTTATCACGAGGCTGAAATTTTTTATTTATGTAGCCTACAACGTTTTTTCTTTTTTTCAATACTTAAATGATCTTTTATATTGTTTTTTTTCTTACATCTTTTATTCAGATATGATAGTAAGCCTAGTTTTAAATCAATACTTTGTTTTGTTTTTGAAGTATTTATCTTGTTATTTTGCAACTTCATTTATGTATTTTATATACTCTTCGAACTTTAGGGGAATAAATAAATAAAATAAAATGAATATATACTACATATCTTTATCTAATATATTATGTTCAATACAAAATTTAAAATTTAGTAATTCTCATTTTTCAGTTTTTTAATTCATAGTTATCAAGGTATTTACCAAAAAGGATTGTTGGAACTCGATTTGACATAGTTAGTAGTTAAAGCTAATGTTTTATTTACTTTTCCATAGTGCCTTTTTGGGATCCATGCACGACTCAACCAATGTAGGAGGAGAAGGTATACAAATTCTTGTAAACGGAAAAACCCTTTTAAATAATTTTTTATATTCTAAAATAGAATTTTTCTTGTTAACCGAACTTGACCAAGGGTTAAAGTAAATATTCTTGTTTTGCTACTCAAGGATACACGGCCTCTTTCAGCTCTGTAGAAACATGTCTAAAAAATACAATTGAAGTATATACCAAAGCAGATTGTTGGACTTAAACCTAATTTAATTGAGAGTAAAAGTTAATGTTGTAGACTGATTTTCAAAGTATATGCAAATGCCAAGGGATGCCAAGGGATGCCAATGACCATGATATTTCTCAATTTTCAAATGTGTTCAACCTTACTTTAGCTTAACCGATATGTGGATGAATTTAAAGACCCATTGACTCCTTAAGGATGCTTCAAAATAAACAAACACTGGCTTGTCTGGCCAAATACGCTTTAGAACTAAGTTTTCGGAGCCTACCTGCACATGTACTTAAACATGGAACGATTATAACTGCTAAAAGTTACAGAAAATGTGTATTTAATTTTGGAACATGTGGCCTAATTCAAGGCCAATTTTACTGTTTCTGCACTTTCAAGTTTCAGGCAATCTCTTTTGCCACATTTATACTTTTTTTAATTTAAAGGATACCTACATTTTTAAGGAAGTACTATACGATATTAGACACTTTCCTTTAACCTGAAAAACAAAAGTTCAAACCCTGAAATTTTCCTCACAAACCAGAATTTGAGCCAAACTTTAATATTCAAGATGTTATAAAGTATATCCGTTTATCTTGGTAATATTTTTTTGCATACAAATAACGTTCGATGATGATGAAATTCATTCCATTGACAGTGGCTTTCATGAAATAAGGGGCATAATTTAGCATACCATATGAAGCTTAATAACTCCAGTTTGGAAGAATGAATGTAAATTTCAAATTTTCAGGAAATAAATGAATTGGTTTAACTGTTTTAAGAAATGTATATCATACTGTTTTTCATCCTTCTATTGTTTATGGTTGCTGTACTTGTGCATCTAATTTTTCTTCAAATATTAAAACACTGCAGATTCTTCAGAATAAGGCGCTTCGAGTACTAGGTGAGTTTATTCAGTATGAGCACACGCGTGAATATTTTTTGAGTTTTAGAATTTTAAATGTTCATCAGATCAGGGACCATTAAGCGGGAGTGTTTACTTACCAAGTGCTTAATAGATTATCTCCTGAATATCTTAGAGATTTTTTTTAAGTTTAATTCAGATTTATTATCAGCATAGGACTAGAGGTCGTGGAAGCTTAGTCTCAGAAGTAAGGAGTATGAGTCGATCTAATTTTGTAATTAGAAATTATGCAGTTAATTTATGGAATAGCTTCCTGGAGAGAATTAGAGAGTCAGAAAACCAGTTTAAGTTTTAAATTAGATTAAAAACGTTTTTGTTGGTGGGAATTGAGTATACAGGGTTTGTCCGGAAAGGAATAGGACTGAGTCGATTTAAAAACATTTGTTGAGCCGGTCATTACAATTCTTTAAAAACTTTCAAAATAGGCTCCTTCTGCGTCAATGTAGCGCAGCCAGCGCGATTTCCAAGCATTGAAGGCGTCACAGTATGCGTTCTCCGGAATAGCCTTGAGAGCCACCGTGCATGCTGCTTGGATCACTTCCGTCGCCTCAAAATGCTTGCCTTTCATCAGCCTATTCAGGCGAGGAAACAAAAAAAAAATCCGGGGGGCCATATCTGGACTGTAGGGTGGCTGTGGAAGCGTTCAGATGCCGGCCTTGGTCAGGTAGCTGTTGACGAGTAAGGCGATGTGAGCTGAGCGTTGTCGTGCTGCAACTTCCAGTCGGCTGCGATGTCTTATTGGACCCGATTGACCCTTCTTTTGATTCTCTTGAGCACTTCCACATAAAACTTGGTGTTGGTGATTTCTCTAGGAGGAACAAATTCATGTTGGACGATGCCTTTGATGTCAAAAAAGACAATGATCATCGTTTTCACTTTGTGTTTCCTCATTCTTGCCATTTTTTGGGCGAGGAGACGCCGACGTTTGCTACTCAGAAAATTGCCTCTTTGTCTCGGAATTATACTCAAAAATCCAGGACTCGTCACCTGTGATTACTTTATTGAAAATTGGGGGTTACTTTTACACATGTTCAAATTTTCTTGGCACGCTTCCACTCGCCACAATTTCTGGTCGTCAGTGAGCACTTTTGGCACCATCTTCTTGCACACCTTGTGCATGTTCAAATGCACCGTCACAATGTGGTGAACTACAAATTTTGGTAAATTTACTTTTTGGGCCGTTAAACGAATATTTGATAGACGGTCTGAGTTCAAAACTTTGCGCAAACGAGTCACAATGTCGGTGTTTGTCAAAACTGAAGGTCTTCCAACACTGTCTTCATTGGCGACCTCTTCCCAGCCCTCCAAAATGTTGTATGTTTAAATTCTTGTAGTAAGTAAGGATGTTAGAAAATTTGAGGTACTATCCATGAACTTGATGATTTACCACTAGGCTTGGTATTCACGTTAAGTCTTGGTTTATACTTCATCACTAAGATAAGCAGGTAACAAACATGATTTTTTGAGAGAAAAGATAAAGAAATATAATACAAGGAACTGTTTCAAAAATATTTTTGCAAGAAAACTGCCTAACTTATGCCTTACGCTAAAAATTAACATAAACTATAAATAAAAAAACAAACACGATAAAGAAAAAACAAATTCACAGTCCGCAAGTATATTATAAGATGGAAGTAGTAACAAATTTAAAGCAAAAAGGTAAATTCAGCAGTGAACGATATGCCAGTAATACTTGCTGCTCAACGACCTTAAAGCGGCCATCCAACCAAAGTCCTAAGATCAGATTTAGAACTCTAAAATGACAAATTGATTAGCCTAATGATATTTCTTGTGCGGCATTTTTAGGGCTCTATTGCAAAAATTTTACAGATTCATTGTAATTTTGTAGTTGACACTATATTTTCGTTAAAATATATAGTATATTTAGTGATTAGATCCGGGTTGATCGATCTGGTCCAAATGATTCAGAGGCAATACTATAGCGTTGCCTGTAGTAGTCAAACCCTGAAAGGCCAAACTAAGAATCCCAAGTAAAATGTTCAGACAACACCCACCGACAAAATGCTAAGCAACCTAGATCAGAAAACCCAAAATAGGAGACTAAGCAAATCCTAGCTTAAATCAACTCCCTTCAAAATAGGTACGTCATATCTAAAGACAGAAAGTCCCAAAATTTTTAATCAACTTTCTCCAATATAAACAAAGAAACACCGACACAGCTGATACAAACAATTCAAACCACAAAACATCATATCTAATCATACCACATCCCAACTTTACAAACAAAGACCCTTATATAGAGACATGGAAACACCAACAAAGGTAACACAGACAAGTCGACACTGTGTGATTTGTTGTAGTCTACAAAATATTACAACTAAACCACAGTTTATATATTCTGTCTACTGTGAACTAAACATACCAAATCCTAGCTTTTCAATCATCTCTCTTTAAAATAGACAAGGAAACAACAACAAATCTAACACAGACAAGTCCAACTATGAAATATCGTGTCTAAATATAATAACTTCTCAAACAAATCCGTACTAAATAGACAAAGAACTAGAAAAAGTCAGAAACACATGAACAGAATTTTCAAAAAGCAAGAGACATGCGAACAGAATTTTCAAAAGGTCAGAAATACATGAATAGAAACTTGAAAAGCTCAAAAACACACGAGCAGAATTTTCAAAAAGTCAGAGAAAAACGTGAACATAATCAAACAATTGATTTAAGATTTCATTAACCTGGTTTAGATTAACTTAAGTTAGCTATTAACTACAAACCTAGGTTACACTACCTCAAGTTCGTTTTCAGCCCTTTTAAGCTAGGATTTAAGTTAGTCTGGCGTGTCAAATTAACCTAAATTAACCTAACTTCAAAGGGTCATCAATATTCAACATCCCCTTAACAATCTCAGAAAAAAAAAATTTCTCGTTCCGATCGAAGCTTAAATATTAATTATTGATTTTGTCATAAAATTCATTACGCCCCAGGAGTTGACCCCGGAGTCAGGGAATACCCCGTTTATAAGAACTTAATACGATGTTTTGAACTGAAAATAAAGGATATTCACGTAAGGGTCAGCTTCACAAAAATTTCGTCCCTATAGGTCCTTCCAATCGTAAGATATAAAACCTTCCAATCGTAGGATAAAACGCGGCTGGGGCTGTAGATCAACTTTTGTAAAAAAAAAAAAAAACTATGGTCAGAGTTGAAAATAAATAGGATTCGTCACAATAATGAGGGAATGAGGCAAAAATTCCCTTTGGGTTCTTCCAATCGTAAGATATGAAAAATGAGTGCGGATAGGAGGATCCCCTTTTGCAAAAATTAATAGTCTTACTGTGTCATCTGTATTAAAAATAACTGATGCCAGATGTGCAATCAATCAATAATAGTGCATTTGCAACAAAAATTAAAGACAGATGAGTGATCAATCATGTTGAGATCCATTACAAGTTAGAGTGTATACTAACCTTAGTCATTTTCGAGGTATGCTGACTTGCTCCTTTAAGAGCCTGCATGCAAATTGTGTCTCTTTATTGAGTTCAGTATTCTCATGAAGATTCACTAAAAGTTTCAACTTAATACCCTTTGTCTTTGCGGATATCCACATGAAACACACAGCCCACAGCCTTTCAAACAGTTCGTGGTAACGAACTGTAAGTAAGGAGCGACCCGGCTCAATGGTAACCGAAACTCTAGAAAACGGGTTTTTGATGCCAATAGATATATCAAAAGAATCAGATTTCAATGCTGATTTCAAATATATAACTTTCATCAAGTTTAGAGCTACCCATCAAAAGTTACGCGCCTGAGAAAATTTGGCTGATTTTCAAAAAAAGGGGGAAAGACCCCCTAAAAGTTATAGAACCTTAATGAAAATCACACCATCATATTCAGCGTATCAGAGAACCCTACTGTAGAGGTTTCAAGCTCCTATCTACAAAAATGTGGATTTTTGCATTTTTTGCCAGAAGAAAGAACACGGATGCGTGTTTATTTGTTTGTTTGTTTGTTTGTTTGTTTTTTTTTTTTTTACCCAGGGGTGATCGTATCGACCCAGTGGTCCTAGAATATCGTGGGAGGGCTCATTGGAACGGAAATTAAAAGTTCTTTTGCCCTTTTTAAGTGACCAAAAAAATGGAGGGCAACTAGGCCCCCTCCCACGCTTATTTTTTTACCAAAGTCACCCGATCAAAATTTTGAGATAGCCATTTTGTTCAGCATGGTCGAAAATATGATAAATATGTCTTTTGGGATGACTTAATCCCCCGAAGTACCCAGAGGGAGGGCTAAAAGATATGAACTTTACCCAATGTTAACATATAGTATTGGTTATTCGGAAGTATACAGAAGTTTTCAGGAGGTTTTTTTTGGGCTTGGGGGAGGGCCGGGGGGCGCGGGGGTTATGTTGGAGGATCTGTTCATGAAGGAAGATTGCATGGGGGAAGGGAAATTGCCATGAAGGGGGCGCCGGACTTGCCAGCATTATTTATTGGTTATTGGGAAGTATACAACCATTTTCAGGAAGGATTTTTTCTGGAGGGGGGCTAGAGGAGGGAGTTACTCTGGAGAATATTTCCGTGGAGGATGTTTCTTTGGGGTAAGGGACATTTCTATGAAGGGGGCGCCGGATTTCCAAGCATTATTTAAAAAACGATCAGAAATTAAATAAAAAAAAACCAAGTTTTTTCAACTGAAATGTAAGAAGGAATATTAGAACTTAAAACGAACAGAAATTATAACGTATGTGAGGGGGTTCTCCTCCAAGTCAATACCTCGCTCTTTAAGCTACAGTTTTTTTTTAGTGCTTTCAAAAGAGCGATCTATTCTCATTAAACGGCCTTTGTGATTCAGGGGTTTGTGAATCAAATTTTTTTTTAACTTTTAACGTAAAGAGCTTGGTATTGACTAAGGGCAAAACCCCCTCATATACGTAATAACATATACGTAATAAAAAAAACAATAAAAAAACAAGCGATACGGCTCAATAGTAATCGAAACTTTTAAAAACGGAATTTTGATGTCAATAAATGTATCAAAAGAATGTGTTTATAATGCTGATTCTAAATATATAAATTTTATTAAGTTTAGTATTACTCATCAAAGGCAACAAGCCTGAGGAAATTTACTCGATTTTTTAAACAGGGGGAAACATCCCCTACAAGTGGAAGAATTTTAATGAAAATCACAACGTCAGATTCAGCGTATCAGAAAACCCTATTACATAGGTTTCAAGCTCATATCTGCAAAAATCTGCAACTTTGAATTTTTGCCAGAAGAAAAATATACGAATATAGAAGTTAGTTACGTAAGTTAATTTGTAAAGACATTCATTTAGCAAAAGAAAAGTAAAATTTTTATGCAAATAAAAGCTGCATTAACTAAAAAACGATCAGAAATTAAATAAAAAAAACAAGTTTTTTAAACTGAAAGTAAGGAGCGACATTAAAACTTAAAACGGACAGAAATTATTCCGTACATGAAAGGGGCTGTCCCCTCCTCAACGCCTCGCTCTTTATTCCGTATATGAAAGGGGCTGTCCCCTCCTCAACGCCTCGCTCTTTACGCTAAAGTTTTTTATTGTTTTAAAAAAAAATTGTGAGACAGTCAAACTTTAGCGTAAAGAGCGAGGCGTTGAGGAGGGGACAGCCCCTTTCATATACGGAATAAAGAGCGAGGCGTTGAGGAGGGGACAGCCCCTTTCATGTACGGAATAATTTCTGTCCGTTTTAAGTTTTAATGTCGCTCCTTACTTTCAGTTTAAAAAACTTGTTTTTTTTATTTAATTTCAGTAAGAACCCTATATGTGAGCAGTAGGTAACTCTTATAACTTATATCTCTTGCTTCTGGGGCAGTGCGGGTCATGACAGCCTGAAGTTTAAGTTATTTGAGTGCTCTAATAGTTTGAACAAATGACTATATCAGCTAATAAGAGCCATGGGGAGAGCGCTGATAGCCCTCCAATCCCTTTTGATTCTTAAAAAGGGCAAGAGAACTCTCATTTTCAAATTCAAAATTCTCCTTCAAAGCTGCTACTACAAATACTTCCATACGAAGTGGCCTGGTTAATAAACAACAATCATTTTACAATACATTGAAGCCGTTTCGTTATCTACCTAGTCATTGGTATGACGCTTTCTGTGATACCAAACAGAACTTTTTGACAGAATTCACTCATTCCAATGATTCTTTATCTGTGATAAAAACTCATCTTTTTCTATCATCCTTACCTGAATAATATCACCAAGGTTTCCACCACCTGCGGTAATATTGCACGTACAGTCAGTTCCAGTAGTTTTGTGAGTCGTCGATCTCAAAATAGCCAAAGAGTATACGTTACCAATACTTCCTTGAAATGTTCTATTGCAAACTGAAATGAAAAATAAGAGAATGAATTATTTACTCTTAACCGGCTGTATTATTTTCCGAAGAAAACGTAGACAATTTTTCTGATGAGCTTAAACCAAATTATCTTAGCAGAGTTACATGGTTGTTATTACAGTAATTATTCTTTATTATAATATGAATCACGATGGTGTGGAAGGGATGAGGTGATATTTACACCTTATCAAGCAGAAAATTTATGGTTACAGACAGCAAAGAAGTTCTTAACCGAAAAACGGGTGCATCAATGGGACGAGATGTTTAAAAGATGTTACCTAGGAGCCAGTCAATTTAAAAAGGGACCGCCTTAGGGAAAAATCTACAAACCCTGAATTTTGGAAGTAAGCCACTTTAGAATTTTTAATATGCAAATCTTATCTTTGTATAAAAAATAAGTAATATTTTGAGACCACTAGAAGCAATTATCGCTTAACACTCTACAACATATTATACAGTATATTGAACTTGTTTTAGCATAATAGTAATGCACTTTATGCCGTACAGTGTTTCAAAAATGACTTTGGGTCTTGTCTCGGAGATTATACAACCACGGATAACAGAAAATTATTTTTTTTCTGAGTGACAATCTTCACACTACACAAATATAAAGAGCAAACAAGAAATCCGTGAAATGTAGATGCCATAAAAAAAAGGAAATTAAAGAACTCCTACTTCACTGAAAACAAAATATATTTTAAATGTTTTCACTTTTTTGACTTCAATAAACCAAATTTATCAAAACTTTAAGGAACAAATATTAGTATACGTATATTGAACTGACAATCCACTGTCATTCATTTTTTTTCTATAAAGTGCAAATTATGTTTTGGTCTTCAGAAGACATGGTGGTTGTCAGTTAAATTTTGCACGTTTTCAGTTTGACTCTGTTATTTATTGTAATTTCTGTTCGGTTTGGGTTTCATTTACAAATTAACGGTGATTTGTGGTTAGTTTTACGCTTGGAAGATTCTGCTCATTTTTGGCTTAATGAAGCTCTTTATTTTTCTTTGAAAAACCTGTGTTGTGGTAACAAATTCAATTAATTTCTGTTTGTTTTTATTGACATAGTCTTTTTCATGGAAAAATTTCTTTATATCTGTTCATGCTTTTTTCCATAAGAATTCATACTCTGGCTTGCTATTTGTATTTTGGAGACATTTTTTCAGCAATTTTAAACTGGACACAAATAATATTGTTTAATTTAATTTTATACCTCCTAAAGTTGAATTGAAAAATAAAGCTTAATATAATTCCCGAAACATTAGATCTATGCTCTTTGACAACCTGGACACACTTAGGCTACACTCTTCATCTATTTAAATTTTTAGAGCAGAAGTAGTGAAAGCAGTAGCCTCAAAAGTTTCAACTTAGTACTCCCAGTCGCTTTAGAGATATTGCTGAGGTGTCTTACTGGCAACCATAAACATAGTGTCTTTTGATTTAGCTTTAAATCAACATTTTTCTTTAAAGCATAATAAGTTAAGTTTCATAAGTTCATAAGTTTTATTAATCTACATTCATAAACAAATAAATAAATCAAACAACACTTTCACGCTGGAGAATACCTATGAAGGTTTGCGATCGCGCGAATTGTGAAGGATTGACATACCCAATATCCCTAGACATATAGTGGCTAGACTGTCCTACTATGCTGAGCAAAATAGCTGTCTGAACATTTTGACTGAATATCTTTCAGATTGAGAGTAGGGCTGCTAGGTGTCTAATCTCTTTTTACTCTTAAAGCGGGCACTAGAACTTCTTATTTTCGATTGAATTAGCTCATTTAAAAGTTTCAATGATATTTTAAAAAGTTTTCAAAAGTTCCTTTAAAAACCCTGTATAGCTATAGTTGTTTTGTTTAACCGAAATTTCCCCAAAACGCTCCCTAAAAGTTTCACCTTAATGCCCTTAGCGTTATGAGTTACAGTAACTGTAGGGGTGGTAGCAATAGTATACATATTGTGCCTTCTGGCTAGTTCAAATTCAGCCAAAACTTATCCTTAAAGGTATAACTTAATAGTTTAAGCCGTTCTTGTGATATTGTTTTATCACCTTTTAGGAAATCAACATGCTCATGATTTTGATATTATTTAGAACAACATTCCCCTAAATATCCCTTAAAACTCCACCTTATAATCTTAGCTTGTGTAGTAGCAATAGTTGTAGCAGTAATAGTAACAGTATGCGCATAGCATGTTTGGTTTCTCCAACATTCTCTTCAACACACGCTGAAAGTTTCAACCTAACACCATCAACCGTTCTTGAAGTATTTCTCATAAGTCCTTTTGACAACTGGGTGGCATATGTAGGCGTGGTTGCCTTGGTGGCTTTTCTTTTTCTTTCAGTAGGCTTTTTATTCTTATCAGCTTGCTGTGTATTTGAGAATTTTAATTCACTTAGGTTAATAATTTGCTTGTAATCCTTTTCCTTTGTGAGTTTTGATATTATTCTTTTCGTAACATTTTGTTCAGCATGTTTTTGTCATAATTCTTTGAGAAAAGTCCATAGGCTTGGTATTTCATTTAGCATGGCGCAATTTCCGTCATGGAGTTTATTTTTCTTGGGAGTTGCTAAGAAGGAACCTGTTGTATATTTTGCTGTAGTATATTCGCTTATAGATCCGTCCACATTACTTAATTCTCTTTTCCTTCTGTTTTCTCTATTGCTAGTTCCTAGAGCTTTATCGATCTCTGCCATTTTCTTATCAAAGTCATCTATTAGGAATTTTGATTTTAGTTTGGGGATTACGGGGGATAGACCGCCTGTATTTTCTTTATGGTGCAAGTCTTTAGTTGTCTGCAGGCCTTTGTCCGATTTTAAGAACTGGAATATAGAGTCCTTTAATTCATTGGTGTTTTTCTCCAGTCTCATTACCTGTTGAAATAGGGCTTCAAACGGTTTGGGATCCAGTTTCATAAATAATTTCCAGGCATTGTGGCTTGCAAGTAGCGAGTTCTCATGTTTGAAGATTATTCCCTGTTTTACGATGTCTTGGGCTATAGTTTGGGAAATGAAGATTGTTATGACCTTTGTTATCCACATCCTTTTTGCTGTTTCTGGAATTAATATTTCATTAGACATTATACAGGAAAACTTCTTATGATTGATAATTGAACGAGAACTTAGATTCCTATCATTTGTTCTTTCTTTTTTTTTTAGGGGAGGAGACAAGGTACTAATTTGATATTATATTTTTACTATTCTATGATAATCTTTGTTGTTCGAAGGAAACAAGGTGAGATTAAGACTTGTTGTCGTTCAATTTGTTACTTTGCTTATGGTCATCGTACTTTTGATTCTTAAGCTGGGGGGATAGATATTTTAATTGACTTCATGTAAAAATTTGATTGTTTTAACGTAAGAGTAATCGGGCTTTAATTATTTGATAGTTTCAGCTTTTTTTGTTTTATTGATCAATTTTGATTTCTACTGATAAGTTTTAATTATTTTAAACACAATGTCGTTTATCCTTGCTCTATATAGTGCACTCTTTGGATTGTACAAGTACTGTTTGTAATATTTTACTTCTTGGAGGGGGTCATGTTTTCATTGATATTTTACACAGTTTGGATTCCCCTCAATTTTGTAAACTAATTTTTACTTTTTACATTTGTCGAGGAGTAATAAATCTGTCTGGCAAGGACCTTTAACATACCAGTACCGGATTTTATATTGTTTTTGTAATTTCCTAATTTCATGTTGAATAAAATAGAGGTATTTTCCCTTTCTACCGTTATATTTGATTCCTAATTTGCCTCTCGCTGGCCGATATTTTGGGGTGTTTGCGAGATCTAGACCGAACTCATAAGATTTTACGTCAAATTTCCTTAAATCATACTTAACGTCCCATTTTTTCGCGAAGACTTCCTCCCCTGACTTATTCACGACGATCCTTGCAGCCGAGTATATGACGTTTTCTTTTGCATGTCCGATACATATGTACTCCGTATCAATAATTGCTTTGGCCATTCCTTTATTTGGTCCTTTCAGAACATTTCAGAACAATGGCCAAAAGAAGGAAGTTTCTATTGATTTTTGTCTAATTAACTTTTTCAAGATTGGTTATGGTCATGGTATACACTAGGTCGAGGTCAAATTACTTTTCACCGGCATTTCCTCAATACATCGGGTACTTATTCATTCGACCGTAATTCGAGTCATCTGAGCTTCATATTAACCAATTTTGAGTGAAAACAAGGTAACTTCAGGTTGAGGTTGAACTACTTTTTCACCGGTGCCTCCTTGCACCTGGCTATTTGTGTGTTCGAACATAGTTGCTACCCTAAAGTTCCGTACTCTAGTTTAACGACTTTGCGGTCGCATTTTAACGAATTTCATAAGGGCTTGAAATTATAGAGACTTTCAAGGAACTACCATTTCTTTTCAATATACAAACTATGTACTTATATTTCGTGACATTTGCTCTACCTCGCAGTTTTATAAAGGTTTATACACTACTAGTTTATAAAACTTCAGGTAATATCAGAGGGTTCTTTTGTTATTCATTTCAACGAGATTATTTATATATACAATTTCTCCCACTAATATTAGGTTTTAATTTCAATATGGGTGAATCGTCCGGCAGCGCCGCCCTTGAGATTGGGCATGTAAGCATATCGAGAAGTTGATAATCTTCCCATGACGAAACATTTGAGCTGAGAAACTTGAGTTCAAATTTTGTATTATCCTTTCCGCCGTCAGGTGAGTTTAAGTACATTAAATACACCAATAATTGGTTTGGGAGGTGCAGGCCCTGGTTGTGCCACACTGGAGGGCCATTTGTTTAAGAAGTTTGACGAATGGGCAGTAGTAGTGCTTGCCAAGCAACGTCTTGTTGTGCACTCAAGTCTCGTATCCATGTAACTTTTTCTCAACAGAGGGTGAAAGTCAAGTGATTGCATGGTGGGACAATATACACCATGCTCATCCCCGGCACTAACCTCCTATGCTTGTGGGTTTATCCGTTTTTTCTAACGCGTATCACTTGGATACTTGAATTATTCCTCCTATACCACTTTTAAGGTATTCTACGGCGTTGTTCACTGATTATTATTTTATTTTGCTTTTATGAATTAGAGTAGCCATGTATGCTGAGTTTTATTAATTATTAAAATAAAAAAAAATTTGGTACCGTTTGAAGTGTGCAGGGTACTACTACTATTTTTTTGTTAAAAGTAAGCTTCGCTTTGTTTAAGTGTGTTTTTTTTTAAATAAATAAAAAAAAAATTTCACCTTGCTAAGCGCAGGAGGTGCTACTACTTGTTTTTTTTGCCAAAACTATCTTTTACATGGTCTGAGTGGGTTTTTCGGGTTTGAATTGTTAATGAAAGGGTTGTATTATATTACGGACAAGCATATTTTAATTAATGCAATAACTGCCGACGAACTTGAGGGGGTTCAAATTTTCACTTAGGATTCAATGTAAGCATTCGATCTTGGTACCTGATAAATTCTTATACACAATAATTTTTCTTTTCCCTCCCCTTTTTTTTAAGTTTCTGTATTTAATCAGGCAGAGTTCTTTTTTTTCTTTTTACTCCATCCTTTTAAAGCGTTTATGGTATTAGCGAGTTTTTTTTTTTTTTTTAAGGGTATATTTTGAAAATGAAGGCTTATTTTTAAGGCTTTCAAAAATTAAGCTATTAAAATATAATGCGTTTTCATTTATCTTTATGTTTTATTTAGTTCCGACTACTGTGATTAAAATATTTATCAATTTATTATCTGCACCTTTGTACACACTTAAGTAAAGGGAGTTAATATTGAATGCGATTCCTTCCTAATTGCTTATTTTGGTAGCTATTTTTTTTGAATTGCATGAAGAGTCGCGTATTGATATTTACTCAATTCCTTTTATATTATATATGGATAAATTACTTATTTCAGTGTATTATAGAATAATTCTAAATTTGTGGGATTTTAAATGTTTGTTTTCCAAGATTAAGTCTTCCCTTACAAATGAATTAAAAGTATGCGTTCAAGCATGCGTTCAAGCTTATTAAAGTAATTATGAAAGTATGTGTTCAAGCTTAAGTTATGAATGAAAGGGTTGTATGATATTGTAGGCTAGCATATTTCAATTAATTTGATAATCATCAATTAGTTTGAAAGGGAACTTATATTTGTACTTAGTATCTAGTCTGGGTATTCGACCTCTTAATTGGCAAATCCCTATATACAACCAATTTATTTTTTTGCGTATTGTTAGTCAACAAGGCAAGTTCTCCCTTTTAACGATTTTTTAAGGTGACCATGGTTATTTTGTACTTGTCAATGTAAAGAATTGTTATTGGGCTGAAGTTTGTAGATATGACTTATCTTTTAATTCTTTCAAACATTAGGCAGTTAATCTGCCGATTTTTTTTTTATTTACCGTCGCACTTTACTCAGCTTTGATTACCTTCTATTAAATCTTATTGATTTTAGTCTTGCAGTTGATTAATTAAAGAGAGTTCATTTATTTTAATTGTAGGTATTTCTCCCTTAATTGCTTATCCCGGAGTTTTTGTTTAGGTTGAATTGAATGAGGGGTCTTGTTGACGTTTATTCGCATAATATCTTCAGGATATGTATGAATAAGCTGTTTACCTCAGCTTATTTTAGAATTATGTTGATGTTTGGATACAAATGCTAGTTAATCGAGTTTAAATGTTCCAGTATAAATGAGTTAAAAGAAAAACATATTCACCCTTAGGTGTTAACTCATTTTTTCCTGTGGCGGAGTTATCGCCACGTGGCAGAGGTATTTATCATCGAGCGCGATATTATCTAAAAATTTTGCTAAATATATCGTAAGGCATAAAAAATTATTTTCTCTATATTATTTTTTAGCGTCGGCTATTAGTGCCTATGCAAAGCGTAAGACAGACACAATTGTTTTACTTGTTTTCCATTTTCTCGGCTTCGCAACTAATTAAAGTTATTTAATTTGGGTCCTTGGCTTGTTCGTTGCCAAAGGGAATTTGTTGGAATAGAATACTCTTTGCGGCAGAAGAAGGGTGACGCGTCGTGGGCATGTGTATTTAAATGCAATATTATCCCTTTTTTTTGCATTTTTGGAGTTTTTGACTATTCTCCCTTTTTCTTTGTGTGACATTTGAATAGTTTGAAGATAAATTTAGTTCATATTTCGAATTGATTTTGTTCCTTAATACTCTGGATGTGACCGTATTTTGTTTTAAAGGAGGCTATTATTACAGAATTGATGACTTTCTTTCTGTATCATGTTCCAAATTTGGGCGGTTTTACCTAAAAGAAATTTTTTTTTTGGTATAGTAACTGTTACGTGATATTTGCTTGGTCATTTATTGATTTGGGGCTCTATATAACTATAATTTGTTGATCCCGCATTTCTTGATTATGCTATAAACTACTTTTAAGGTCGACTTTATTTCGTATATATGCCCTTCGCATTTATTTTAACTTTAGTTCAGTCTCAGATATGTTACGACTATTAAGTTACCTTTAGAATTTATTAGAGACTACGCGGAACTTTTTAAAACTTTTTATGGATAGCCTATGTTCTGTTATAATGTTAATTCTCCGCTTTTATTTGAATTTCATTCTTTTATTCATGTTTTAGGAAAAGAGGCTGATCTATATTTTATCCCAGTAAAATTGAATTGTCTTTCAGCTGTTGCTTTTTGCATCACCAAGGGGGTATATTCCGCGGCCAGAAAATAAGAATAATCTCTCCCCCTTTTTTTGTATCTACTTATTATGACAGAGCCTGTCTCTAGCTGACTGTGTATTCCTTGCAAAAATATGATTGTTTCATACACATTGCTACATCACGGTCATTTGCAAATTAGGTTAACGTTGCAGTATTATTCTACAATCCTAGAAGTATGGTTTTAGTTTTATAATTTTCTTTGTTAACTAATTGGGGGTTTACCTCCTACTCTGAGGGCTTTAGTGCACTGACGGGCTTGCAGTTTGTTTAGGTTTTGATTTATTTGGTATTTTCTTAGGTTTTCCTAGATTTTGCTTATCTCTACGGCCTTATTTTTCTAGGTTAGGATTTATATCGCGCTTGAAGTTTTCCCAATTAAACAGTTTTATCTTAATAGGTTAAGGCTTGTATCGTAGGTTAAAGCTTGTATCGACTTGTGTCTTAAATGCCGTATTTATCAACTTACTCTTATTTCTAAATATTATCATAGGCCATGTCCCTTTTCTGTATCAGATTGCTTTGGTAAGGGTTCGTTTTAAAACCGATCATTATTCTTGAGTCTTTGTTAGGACTTTTAATCCAAGATATATTTCTCTGTTTATCTGGATTCCAACATAGCGTAATATCTGCCTATTGTTAAGGCCAAGAGATATCAACCTATTCATTTTTTATGATCACCTTCTCATGTATCGCAACAGCGAGCTATAGTTTGCTAAAACTAAGGGTCGTTTTCATGCAAAACCCAATTTAACTGCGCCGCAAATGTCGAATATACTTTATTTGACTAGTTTCCTTTCACATATATGGCCTGCATATTTTCTCTAATATCAGTTTAATTACGGTTTTGTTGAAACGAATATATTCTGATCTGTTTGTGAATACAAGTTACAATATTGTGTGACTTTAATAAGGGATTTTGTACATTTCTGGAATTGCAAAAAAAAATCCATTTTTGTGAGATTAGTCATTCTTCGTGGACCGCTAATGACTAGAATGATATTGCAAATACCGTTTGATGAGTTAGGTCTTAATTAAGGAGAGTACCACACCCTGCGCACTCTAAAGCTCCGCAAATTTTAATTGTTGTAGCTCACTTTTGCAAATTAAAATTTGCGAAACAAAAATGATACTTCTGTTTGTTTTACTTTGTTAATCTAGGCTAGTATAGTTAATTAGCTTGTTTCTAGATTTCTAGAAAGCAGATGCCTACTGGCTGTCACTTAGTGTGAAGGAGTTGCGTTTCTTCCCGCCTAACCAATAGGCTTTATCGGTTAGCAGTGTACTATTTTCATTTCTCAACAAGCAAGATGTATTTTTGTAGAGAAAACAGAAATGGATAATTTTTTGTTTACATGATATTTTCACCGTCCATTTGCGAATGTTCAAAAGCTTGGCTAAGCTACAGTTTATCTTCAGTTGTGAGACAAAACCGAATGGATTTGCCGAAACTCTTATTTAGGAAAACTTCATTTTCAAGGGGAAACTTTCCCTTGTTTTCTATTTATTTACGGGTATTTTTTTTTTTTTTTGGGGGGGGGGGGGTTACAAGTCACTGCTATGGTTTTGATTTTAGCATTAATTCTTCAGCGACATTCCCTTCCCCATAAGGTATCCTTCTTTCTTTATCTAGGTCGTGAAGCGGAAGAATATTTTTACAGTTAGGCTCATGAGACGTAAATTCATTTGGATTTGCTTGTACTCTTTCTTATGTCGCCGCATTG
This sequence comes from Artemia sp. Qi Xiang Cuo, assembly GCF_049724085.1. Lineage (NCBI taxonomy): Eukaryota > Metazoa > Arthropoda > Branchiopoda > Anostraca > Artemiidae > Artemia > Artemia sp. Qi Xiang Cuo. The sequence continues at coordinate 2,382,615 of NW_028300808.1, forward strand.
AAGTTATGGTGGGTAATCCAAGGATCATTACGCTATTTGATGACACGATATAGGGTACGCTTTTCTGGGCCTTATTTTTAACTTTAAGAATTATGCTGCCCTTAAGGTACTTTTTTTTGTATCTACGGGCATGTCTCCTGGTAAGGTTTATATCGCATTTCTCTAGGTTGAAATTTATTGGCCGAAATTGTATTTTTTTTTTACCATTTTGGCACGGGCTATCTACAACTGATTTCTAGAATCCAAGGTTTAGCTATCGAAACATTTTATTTTAAGGTGTGTATTGCTTTTTACAAGGGGTATGTGAATTAGTTTTGGATTGCACCACAAAAATTATAATGAAAGGGCGAAATCTTTTATTCGCGGCTCTTTTTTTTTGCCTTGTGAAAACCGCCGGTTTCACACTAGATAAGTTTTTTTTTTTGATGAATATGTTTTAAATTTTAAAGCTTGGTCCAGCCTACCGGTTGTTTTGGGTTATTTTTCCTTTTACCGCTTAGGTATGCGTTCTAGCTATGTCTTCTATTTCTTTTGAAAGAGTACAAAATAATATTATCTTCTAGTAAGGCTAGGCCAGTCGGTTACTTATCAATAGGAATATTTTTAGAATATAACACAGTACACGAGTCAATCAATCTAATTGATAACATTGTAAATGAAAATGGGTAGTGTTTTAACGTTAAGAAAGAAAAAAATGCGTGAATAAATTGGGTAATTTGCCATTAGTTTTCGTCGATATCGAAAAAAAAAATTCTCAGACTAATACTTTACGTGGTCCAGTAGAACTACATATCTAACTTACAACACTAAAAAGGTAAAGGATATTACCCTTGTAAGAGGCAAGGATATTGTTTGGCCGTATATTTGGGGTGTTCAAAACAATTAATAGGGGCTTTCCATTTAGCTGACTCCATTATTTTTTTTCTGTCAGAAGCGGTTATTTATCAATTAGGTAATTGAGCGTCACGTGTCTTAGGAGTGGCTATTATGATAATACTAATAATAATATTAAGATATTGCTCGAATAAGGTTTTACACTTGCCCAATTGTCTAAGTGGTTGGTTGAGAATTCCAATGTTGTGATAATACAAAACATTGAATACATTTTATGCTGAAGGTGAAAGAAATAGGATTAGGATACTTTGCCATTCAATGTTTGACAATTTTGTTCGCGTGCGGTTTTTGGGTTTGTTCATTGACAGATAATTAAGTTTAGTAAATGAAAAGTCCTAGTGATCCTCATGTTTACCTACTCCAGAGGCTACCTGGGACAGACAAAACTAGGACGGCTGTTCCAACTACACTTTATCTTCTACGGCTGAATCCAAAATACAATAGGCCTACTTCGTCCAAAATTCAGGAAATACTATATTCTGTTCAGCAGAAATACAAGTCCTCTAGTTTAACGTGGATCGCGCACGAGGTATTAGATTAATGCTATACCCTTGCTTACACAATTTACTATAATAAACTTTTAAAAAAAATATTTCCTTTTTTTTGTATTTAATCAAGAAAAGAATTTTTACCTCCTTTTTGAGTTTAATTAATAGCCATGATTGATATTTTATTAGTTTTCTGTATCGTCTGGTAATGGAAGCGTTTCGGGCGTTCCTTGTGATGCAGATACTTCTGGGGAACTTTGGGGAGATGTTACAACGGGCCTAATATTTGTTCTGGCGTTGGGGTACTGGGTTCTCATAATTACGTTACTGTTCATCGGAGGATTCTGTTGAATAGCTTCTACTTGGTGTTTGATGTATTGACATGGGGCCCGGTTTGGAATTTCAAAATACGCGGTTTGTGAATGCGTCGAACGTGGCCCTTCGTTGTTAGCAAGAATACTTCCAAAATGGGGTTGTGGGGTAGATTATTTTCAACCGTAAAATACGCTGCTACCATCATCTCTAGGTTTGAGCAAAATTCTTTTTGTCTGTGTAATTCTCTGGCAATCTCGACTCGGTTTTCTTTCAGTTGCTTCTCTAGATTGTCTTGTTGGAGGTTAATTATTTCTTTTTGAGCTTTTAAGTTGTCGTATGTATGTCGTAATCCTAAAATCTTTACTCGTTCAGGAGCTAAGTGTTCTTGCATGGATATTGTTGCAGATAGCACAGTATTTTTTCTATACTCTTGCATGTTTTTGCCAATTTCTTGCATTTTGTCGTATAAAACTTGTAATTTGATGGCCGTGTCGGGACAGTATCCCTTAACGAGCGTGGCGTCGCTTATTGATTCTATTTCAGTATGAATTTTTTCGATCTTCTCTTTAATTTCCCTAAATTGGGCTTCAAGTGGTTTATTCATTTGTTTGGATACTAAGACTTCGTTTAATTTTTTATTCATTTCTTCCTGAGAAGCCTTAATTTCTCTAAGGGACTTAAGCGTAGCCTCCATCATGTTTTTGATTCTCAGTTTCTCTGTTGTTAGTTGTGCTGAGGCGTTTAGATATTTAGATCGTACTTGTAATAGCTGGTCCATATTCGTTCTGTCTGTAATGGGATGGCACTAGGTGTTTTATTTTGTCTTTTGGAGGATGGGTTGTACAATATTCGTTCTTCTTCTATCTTCAAGGATTTTTTTTATCGAATCGAATCCCGGCTCGATACAATTCATCTGGAAAAATTAATTATTAACTTCTTTTGACCTTTTACGGGTAGCTTTTGTTGAAGTGTTTTATTTATATACTTTTGTTAAGGTTTTATTTTTTCAAGTTTCTCATTTCGATTTTATGTTACCGTATGGGCTTTTGGGTTAGATATCGGATACCCTAATACCTGATTTCTAGACGTATTTCCATTTGTCTGGTTTTTTACTTATTCTTCCAGATTTCGTGGTAACTTCCTGTTCGCCTTCTTGTGTTTTACTCTTTTTTGACTTTCCCGTAGAGATCAGATCAAATTTCTTATACTCTTTTAGCAGGAATTTTTTACCTTTTAATTGTTCGGCTTTCGCATGGGCTGTGGCAGAAGTCAGTTTTTGTTTTGGTGCGTTCTGGGGGTGATTAGGATCTGATTCATCGTCGGACTCATTAGAGCTAGTCTCTGAGGATTCACTATTTGGGCTTTCGGGGGCGGTCCTTTGCGATTGAGGGGTATTTCCTGCGCTTGCTTCATATATTTCGTCTCCTTTTGAGGTAGAGGGCTTATCTTCCATTTCCTCGCGTTGAAATCCTGTTTCAGGGGAGTTAAAAGATTCTTGGGA